>NW_026605666.1:0-101239 GCF_945859685.1 Eupeodes corollae | reverse complement strand
ATCCTGAAGGATTTTTGATGTTCTAGACGAAAATCAAATCACACCCAAAACCATCACCTGATCCTTCCCAACCCCCAAAATCGATCAAGACTTCAAAATAGATACTTGACATGTACTAGAAAAAGATACTCCTAATCAAGATCTATCATTATAGATATAGATGAGTCATTTTGGAGCATCCTGAAGGATTTTTGATGTTCTAGACGAAAATCAAATCACACCCAAAACCATCACCTGATCCTTCCCAACCCCCAAAATCGATCAAGACTTCAAAATAGATACTTGACATGTACTAGAAAAAGATACTCCTAATCAAGATCTATCATTATAAATATAGATGAGTCATTTTGGAGCATCCTGAAGGATTTTTGATGTTCTAGACGAAAATCAAATCACACCCAAAACCATCACCTGATCCTTCCCAACCCCCAAAATCGATCAAGACTTCAAAATAGATACTTGACATGTACTAGAAAAGATACTCCTAATCAAGATCTATCATTATAGATATAGATGAGTCATTTTGGAGCATCCTGAAGGATTTTTGATGTTCTAGACGAAAATCAAATCACACCCAAAACCATCACCTGATCCTTCCCAACCCCCAAAATCGATCAAGACTTCAAAATAGATACTTGACATGTACTAGAAAAAGATACTCCTAATCAAGATCTATCATTATAGATATAGATGAGTCATTTTGGAGCATCCTGAAGGATTTTTGATGTTCTAGACGAAAATCAAATCACACCCAAAACCATCACCTGATCCTTCCCAACCCCCAAAATCGATCAAGACTTCAAAATAGATACTTGACATGTACTAGAAAAAGATACTCCTAATCAAGATCTATCATTATAGATATAGATGAGTCATTTTGGAGCATCCTGAAGGATTTTTGATGTTCTAGACGAAAATCAAATCACACCCAAAACCATCACCTGATCCTTCCCAACCCCAAAATCGATCAAGACTTCAAAATAGATACTTGACATGTACTAGAAAAAGATACTCCTAATCAAGATCTATCATTATAGATATAGATGAGTCATTTTGGAGCATCCTGAAGGATTTTTGATGTTCTAGACGAAAATCAAATCACACCCAAAACCATCACCTGATCCTTCCCAACCCCCAAAATCGATCAAGACTTCAAAATAGATACTTGACATGTACTAAAAAAAGATACTCCTAATCAAGATCTATCATTATAGATATAGATGAGTCATTTTGGAGCATCCTGAAGGATTTTTGATGTTCTAGACGAAAATCAAATCACACCCAAAACCATCACCTGATCCTTCCCAACCCCCAAAATCGATCAAGACTTCAAAATAGATACTTGACATGTACTAGAAAAAGATACTCCTAATCAAGATCTATCATTATAGATATAGATGAGTCATTTTGGAGCATCCTGAAGGATTTTTGATGTTCTAGACGAAAATCAAATCACACCCAAAACCATCACCTGATCCTTCCCAACCCCCAAAATCGATCAAGACTTCAAAATAGATACTTGACATGTACTAGAAAAAGATACTCCTAATCAAGATCTATCATTATAGATATAGATGAGTCATTTTGGAGCATCCTGAAGGATTTTTGATGTTCTAGACGAAAATCAAATCACACCCAAAACCATCACCTGATCCTTCCCAACCCCCAAAATCGATCAAGACTTCAAAATAGATACTTGACATGTACTAGAAAAAGATACTCCTAATCAAGATCTATCATTATAGATATAGATGAGTCATTTTGGAGCATCCTGAAGGATTTTTGATGTTCTAGACGAAAATCAAATCACACCCAAAACCATCACCTGATCCTTCCCAACCCCCAAAATCGATCAAGACTTCAAAATAGATACTTGACATGTACTAGAAAAAGATACTCCTAATCAAGATCTATCATTATAAATATAGATGAGTCATTTTGGAGCATCCTGAAGGATTTTTGATGTTCTAGACGAAAATCAAATCACACCCAAAACCATCACCTGATCCTTCCCAACCCCCAAAATCGATCAAGACTTCAAAATAGATACTTGACATGTACTAGAAAAGATACTCCTAATCAAGATCTATCATTATAGATATAGATGAGTCATTTTGGAGCATCCTGAAGGATTTTTGATGTTCTAGACGAAAATCAAATCACACCCAAAACCATCACCTGATCCTTCCCAACCCCCAAAATCGATCAAGACTTCAAAATAGATACTTGACATGTACTAGAAAAAGATACTCCTAATCAAGATCTATCATTATAGATATAGATGAGTCATTTTGGAGCATCCTGAAGGATTTTTGATGTTCTAGACGAAAATCAAATCACACCCAAAACCATCATCTGATCCTTCCCAACCCCCAAAATCGATCAAGACTTCAAAATAGATACTTGACATGTACTAGAAAAAGATGCTCCTAATCAAGATCTATCATTATAGATATAGATGAGTCATTTTGGAGCATCCTGAAGGATTTTTGATGTTCTAGACGAAAATCAAATCATACCCAAAACCATCACCTGATCCTTCCCAACCCCCAAAATCGATCAAGACTTCAAAATAGATACTTGACATGTACTAGAAAAAGATACTCCTAATCAAGATCTATCATTATAGATATAGATGAGTCATTTTGGAGCATCCTGAAGGATTTTTGATGTTCTAGACGAAAATCAAATCACACCCAAAACCATCACCTGATCCTTCCCAACCCCCAAAATCGATCAAGACTTCAAAATAGATACTTGACATGTACTAGAAAAAGATACTCCTAATCAAGATCTATCATTATAGATATAGATGAGTTATTTTGGAGCATCCTGAAGGATTTTTGATGTTCTAGACGAAAATCAAATCACACCCAAAACCATCACCTGATCCTTCCCTACCCCCAAAATCGATCAAGACTTCAAAATAGATACTTGACATGTACTAGAAAAAGATTCTCCTAATCAAGATCTATCATTATAGATATAGATGAGTCATTTTGGAGCATCCTGAAGGATTTTTGATGTTCTAGACGAAAATCAAATCACACCCAAAACCATCACCTGATCCTTCCCAACCCCCAAAATCGATCAAGACTTCAAAATAGATACTTGACATGTACTAGAAAAAGATACTCCTAATCAAGATCTATCATTATAGATATAGATGAGTCATTTTGGAGCATCCTGAAGGATTTTTGATGTTCTAGACGAAAATCAAATCACACCCAAAACCATCACCTGATCCTTCCCAACCCCCAAAATCGATCAAGACTTCAAAATAGATACTTGACATGTACTAGAAAAAGATACTCCTAATCAAGATCTATCATTATAGATATAGATGAGTCATTTTGGAGCATCCTGAAGGATTTTTGATGTTCTAGACGAAAATCAAATCACACCCAAAACCATCACCTGATCCTTCCCAACCCCCAAAATCGATCAAGACTTCAAAATAGATACTTGATATGTACTAGAAAAAGATACTCCTAATCAAGATCTATCATTATAGATATAGATGAGTCATTTTGGAGCATCCTGAAGGATTTTTGATGTTCTAGACGAAAATCAAATCACACCCAAAACCATCACCTGATCCTTCCCAACCCCCAAAATCGATCAAGACTTCAAAATAGATACTTGACATGTACTAGAAAAAGATACTCCTAATCAAGATCTATCATTATAGATATAGATGAGTCATTTTGGAGCATCTTGAAGGATTTTTGATGTTCTAGACGAAAATCAAATCACACCCAAAACCATCACCTGATCCTTCCCAACCCCCAAAATCGATCAAGACTTCAAAATAGATACTTGACATGTACTAGAAAAAGATACTCCTAATCAAGATCTATCATTATAGATATAGATGAGTCATTTTGGAGCATCCTGAAGGATTTTTGATGTTCTAGACGAAAATCAAATCACACCCAAAACCATCACCTGATCCTTCCCAACCCCCAAAATCGATCAAGATTTCAAAATAGATACTTGACATGTACTAGAAAAAGATACTCCTAATCAAGATCTATCATTATAGATATAGATGAGTCATTTTGGAGCATCCTGAAGGATTTTTGATGTTCTAGACGAAAATCAAATCACACCCAAAACCATCACCTGATCCTTCCCAACCCCCAAAATCGATCAAGACTTCAAAATAGATACTTGACATGTACTAGAAAAAGATACTCCTAATCAAGATCTATCATTATAGATATAGATGAGTCATTTTGGAGCATCCTGAAGGATTTTTGATGTTCTAGACGAAAATCAAATCACACCCAAAACCATCACCTGATCCTTCCCAACCCCCAAAATCGATCAAGACTTCAAAATAGATACTTGACATGTACTAGAAAAAGATACTCCTTATCAAGATCTATCATTATAGATATAGATGAGTCATTTTGGAGCATCCTGAAGGATTTTTGATGTTCTAGACGAAAATCAAATCATACCCAAAACCATCACCTGATCCTTCCCAACCCCCAAAATCGATCAAGACTTCAAAATAGATACTTGACATGTACTAGAAAAAGATACTCCTAATCAAGATCTATCATTATAGATATAGATGAGTCATTTTGGAGCATCCTGAAGGATTTTTGATGTTCTAGACGAAAATCAAATCACACCCAAAACCATCACCTGATCCTTCCCAACCCCCAAAATCGATCAAGACTTCAAAATAGATACTTGACATGTACTAGAAAAAGATACTCCTAATCAAGATCTATCATTATAGATATAGATGAGTTATTTTGGAGCATCCTGAAGGATTTTTGATGTTCTAGACGAAAATCAAATCACACCCAAAACCATCACCTGATCCTTCCCTACCCCCAAAATCGATCAAGACTTCAAAATAGATACTTGACATGTACTAGAAAAAGATACTCCTAATCAAGATCTATCATTATAGATATAGATGAGTCATTTTGGAGCATCCTGAAGGATTTTTGATGTTCTAGACGAAAATCAAATCACACCCAAAACCATCACCTGATCCTTCCCAACCCCCAAAATCGATCAAGACTTCAAAATAGATACTTGACATGTACTAGAAAAAGATACTCCTAATCAAGATCTATCATTATAGATATAGATGAGTCATTTTGGAGCATCCTGAAGGATTTTTGATGTTCTAGACGAAAATCAAATCACACCCAAAACCATCACCTGATCCTTCCCAACCCCCAAAATCGATCAAGACTTCAAAATAGATACTTGACATGTACTAGAAAAAGATACTCCTAATCAAGATCTATCATTATAGATATAGATGAGTCATTTTGGAGCATCCTGAAGGATTTTTGATGTTCTAGACGAAAATCAAATCACACCCAAAACCATCACCTGATCCTTCCCAACCCCCAAAATCGATCAAGACTTCAAAATAGATACTTGACATGTACTAGAAAAAGATACTCCTAATCAAGATCTATCATTATAGATATAGATGAGTCATTTTGGAGCATCCTGAAGGATTTTTGATGTTCTAGACGAAAATCAAATCACACCCAAAACCATCACCTGATCCTTCCCAACCCCCAAAATCGATCAAGACTTCAAAATAGATACTTGACATGTACTAGAAAAAGATACTCCTAATCAAGATCTATCATTATAGATATAGATGAGTCATTTTGGAGCATCTTGAAGGATTTTTGATGTTCTAGACGAAAATCAAATCACACCCAAAACCATCACCTGATCCTTCCCAACCCCCAAAATCGATCAAGACTTCAAATAGATACTTGACATGTACTAGAAAAAGATACTCCTAATCAAGATCTATCATTATAGATATAGATGAGTCATTTTGGAGCATCCTGAAGGATTTTTGATGTTCTAGACGAAAATCAAATCACACCCAAAACCATCACCTGATCCTTCCCAACCCCCAAAATCGATCAAGATTTCAAAATAGATACTTGACATGTACTAGAAAAAGATACTCCTAATCAAGATCTATCATTATAGATATAGATGAGTCATTTTGGAGCATCCTGAAGGATTTTTGATGTTCTAGACGAAAATCAAATCACACCCAAAACCATCACCTGATCCTTCCCAACCCCCAAAATCGATCAAGACTTCAAAATAGATACTTGACATGTACTAGAAAAAGATACTCCTAATCAAGATCTATCATTATAGATATAGATGAGTCATTTTGGAGCATCCTGAAGGATTTTTGATGTTCTAGACGAAAATCAAATCACACCCAAAACCATCACCTGATCCTTCCCAACCCCCAAAATCGATCAAGACTTCAAAATAGATACTTGACATGTACTAGAAAAAGATACTCCTAATCAAGATCTATCATTATAGATATAGATGAGTCATTTTGGAGCATCCTGAAGGATTTTTGATGTTCTAGACGAAAATCAAATCACACCCAAAACCATCACCTGATCCTTCCCAACCCCCAAAATCGATCAAGACTTCAAAATAGATACTTGACATGTACTAGAAAAAGATACTCCTAATCAAGATCTATCATTATAGATATAGATGAGTCATTTTGGAGCATCCTGAAGGATTTTTGATGTTCTAGACGAAAATCAAATCACACCCAAAACCATCACCTGATCCTTCCCAACCCCCAAAATCGATCAAGGCTTCAAAATAGATACTTGACATGTACTAGAAAAAGATACTCCTAATCAAGATCTATCATTATAGATATAGATGAGTCATTTTGGAGCATCCTGAAGGATTTTTGATGTTCTAGACGAAATTCAAATCACACCCAAAACCATCATCTGATCCTTCCCAACCCCTAAAATCGATCAAGACTTCAAAATAGATACTTGACATGTACTAGAAAAAGATACTCCTAATCAAGATCTATCATTATAGATATAGATGAGTCATTTTGGAGCATCCTGAAGGATTTTTGATGTTCTAGACGAAAATCAAATCACACCCAAAACCATCACCTGATCCTTCCCAACCCCCAAAATCGATCAAGACTTCAAAATAGATACTTGACATGTACTAGAAAAAGATACTCCTAATCAAGATCTATCATTATAGATATAGATGAGTCATTTTGGAGCATCCTGAAGGATTTTTGATGTTCTAGACGAAAATCAAATCACACCCAAAACCATCACCTGATCCTTCCCAACCCCCAAAATCGATCAAGACTTCAAAATAGATACTTGACATGTACTAGAAAAAGATACTCCTAATCAAGATCTATCATTATAGATATAGATGAGTCATTTTGGAGCATCCTGAAGGATTTTTGATGTTCTAGACGAAAATCAAATCACACCCAAAACCATCACCTGATCCTTCCCAACCCCCAAAATCGATCAAGACTTCAAAATAGATACTTGACATGTACTAGAAAAAGATACTCCTAATCAAGATCTATCATTATAGATATAGATGAGTCATTTTGGAGCATCCTGAAGGATTTTTGATGTTCTAGACGAAAATCAAATCACACCCAAAATCATCACCTGATCCTTCCCAACCCCCAAAATCGATCAAGACTTCAAAATAGATACTTGACATGTACTAGAAAAAGATACTCCTAATCAAGATCTATCATTATAGATATAGATGAGTCATTTTGGAGCATCCTGAAGAATTTTTGATGTTCTAGACGAAAATCAAATCACACCCAAAACCATCACCTGATCCTTCCCAACCCCCAAAATCGATCAAGACTTCAAAATAGATACTTGACATGTACTAGAAAAAGATACTCCTAATCAAGATCTATCATTATAGATATAGATGAGTCATTTTGGAGCATCCTGAAGAATTTTTGATGTTCTAGACGAAAATCAAATCACACCCAAAACCATCACCTGATCCTTCCCAACCCCCAAAATCGATCAAGACTTCAAAATAGATACTTGACATGTACTAGAAAAAGATACTCCTAATCAAGATCTATCATTATAGATATAGATGAGTCATTTTGGAGCATCCTGAAGGATTTTTGATGTTCTAGACGAAAATCAAATCACACCCAAAACCATCACCTGATCCTTCCCAACCCCCAAAACCGATCAAGACTTCAAAATAGATACTTGACATGTACTAGAAAAAGATACTCCTAATCAAGATCTATCATTATAGATATAGATGAGTCATTTTGGAGCATCCTGAAGGATTTTTGATGTTCTAGACGAAAATCAAATCACACCCAAAACCATCACCTGATCCTTCCCAACCCCCAAAATCGATCAAGACTTCAAAATAGATACTTGACATGTACTAGAAAAAGATACTCCTAATCAAGATCTATCATTATAGATATAGATGAGTCATTTTGGAGCATCCTGAAGGATTTTTGATGTTCTAGACGAAAATCAAATCACACCCAAAACCATCACCTGATCCTTCCCAACCCCCAAAATCGATCAAGACTTCAAAATAGATACTTGACATGTACTAGAAAAAGATACTCCTAATCAAGATCTATCATTATAGATATAGATGAGTCATTTTGGAGCATCCTGAAGGATTTTTGATGTTCTAGACGAAAATCAAATCACACCCAAAACCATCACCTGATCCTTCCCAACCCCCAAAATCGATCAAGACTTCAAAATAGATACTTGACATGTACTAGAAAAAGATACTCCTAATCAAGATCTATCATTATAGATATAGATGAGTCATTTTGGAGCATCCTGAAGGATTTTTGATGTTCTAGACGAAATTCAAATCACACCCAAAACCATCACCTGATCCTTCCCAACCCCCAAAATCGATCAAGACTTCAAAATAGATACTTGACATGTACTAGAAAAAGATACTCCTAATCAAGATCTATCATTATAGATATAGATGAGTCATTTTGGAGCATCCTGAAGGATTTTTGATGTTCTAGACGAAAATCAAATCACACCCAAAACCATCACCTGATCCTTCCCAACCCCCAAAATCGATCAAGACTTCAAAATAGATACTTGACATGTACTAGAAAAAGATACTCCTAATCAAGATCTATCATTATAGATATAGATGAGTCATTTTGGAGCATCCTGAAGGATTTTTGATGTTCTAGACGAAAATCAAATCACACCCAAAACCATCATATGATCCTTCCCAACCCCCAAAATCGATCAAGACTTCAAAATAGATACTTGACATGTACTAGAAAAAGATACTCCTAATCAAGATCTATCATTATAGATATAGATGAGTCATTTTGGAGCATCCTGAAGGATTTTTGATGTTCTAGACGAAAATCAAATCACACCCAAAACCATCACCTGATCCTTCCCAACCCCCAAAATCGATCAAGACTTCAAAATAGATACTTGACATGTACTAGAAAAAGATACTCCTAATCAAGATCTATCATTATAGATAGATGAGTCATTTTGGAGCATCCTGAAGGATTTTTGATGTTCTAGACGAAAATCAAATCACACCCAAAATCATCACCTGATCCTTCCCAACCCCCAAAATCGATCAAGACTTCAAAATAGATACTTGACATGTACTAGAAAAAGATACTCCTAATCAAGATCTATCATTATAGATATAGATGAGTCATTTTGGAGCATCCTGAAGAATTTTTGATGTTCTAGACGAAAATCAAATCACACCCAAAACCATCACCTGATCCTTCCCAACCCCCAAAATCGATCAAGACTTCAAAATAGATACTTGACATGTACTAGAAAAAGATACTCCTAATCAAGATCTATCATTATAGATATAGATGAGTCATTTTGGAGCATCCTGAAGGATTTTTGATGTTCTAGACGAAAATCAAATCACACCCAAAACCATCACCTGATCCTTCCCAACCCCCAAAATCGATCAAGACTTCAAAATAGATACTTGACATGTACTAGAAAAATATACTCCTAATCAAGATCTATCATTATAGATATAGATGAGTCATTTTGGAGCATCCTGAAGGATTTTTGATGTTCTAGACGAAAATCAAATCACACCCAAAACCATCACCTGATCCTTCCCAACCCCCAAAATCGATCAAGACTTCAAAATAGATACTTGACATGTACTAGAAAAAGATACTCCTAATCAAGATCTATCATTATAGATATAGATGAGTCATTTTGGAGCATCCTGAAGGATTTTTGATGTTCTAGACGAAAATCAAATCACACCCAAAACCATCACCTGATCCTTCCCAACCCCCAAAATCGATCAAGACTTCAAAATAGATACTTGACATGTTATAGAAAAAGATACTCCTAATCAAGATCTATCATTATAGATATAGATGAGTCATTTTGGAGCATCCTGAAGGATTTTTGATGCTCTAGACGAAAATCAAATCACACCCAAAACCATCACCTGATCCTTCCCAACCCCCAAAATCGATCAAGACTTCAAAATAGATACTTGACATGTACTAGAAAAAGATACTCCTAATCAAGATCTATCATTATAGATATAGATGAGTCATTTTGGAGCATCCTGAAGGATTTTTGATGTTCTAGACGAAAATCAAATCACACCCAAAACCATCACCTGATCCTTCCCAACCCCCAAAATCGATCAAGACTTCAAAATAGATACTTGACATGTACTAGAAAAAGATACTCCTAATCAAGATCTATCATTATAGATATAGATGAGTCATTTTGGAGCATCCTGAAGGATTTTTGATGTTCTAGACGAAAATCAAATCACACCCAAAACCATCACCTGATCCTTCCCAACCCCCAAAATCGATCAAGACTTCAAAATAGATACTTGACATGTACTAGAAAAAGATACTCCTAATCAAGATCTATCATTATAGATATAGATGAGTCATTTTGGAGCATCCTGAAGGATTTTTGATGTTCTAGACGAAAATTAAATCACACCCAAAACCATCACCTGATCCTTCCCAACCCCCAAAATCGATCAAGACTTCAAAATAGATACTTGACATGTACTAGAAAAAGATACTCCTAATCAAGATCTATCATTATAGATATAGATGAGTCATTTTGGAGCATCCTGAAGGATTTTTGATGTTCTAGACGAAAATCAAATCACACCCAAAACCATCACCTGATCCTTCCCAACCCCCAAAATCGATCAAGACTTCAAAATAGATACTTGACATGTACTAGAAAAAGATACTCCTAATCAAGATCTATCATTATAGATATAGATGAGTCATTTTGGAGCATCCTGAAGGATTTTTGATGTTCTAGACGAAATTCAAATCACACCCAAAACCATCACCTGATCCTTCCCAACCCCCAAAATCGATCAAGACTTCAAAATAGATACTTGACATGTACTAGAAAAAGATACTCCTAATCAAGATCTATCATTATAGATATAGATGAGTCATTTTGGAGCATCCTGAAGGATTTTTGATGTTCTAGACGAAAATCAAATCACACCCAAAACCATCACCTGATCCTTCCCAACCCCCAAAATCGATCAAGACTTCAAAATAGATACTTGACATGTACTAGAAAAAGATACTCCTAATCAAGATCTATCATTATAGATATAGATGAGTCATTTTGGAGCATCCTGAAGGATTTTTGATGTTCTAGACGAAAATCAAATCACACCCAAAACCATCACCTGATCCTTCCCAACCCCCAAAATCGATCAAGACTTCAAAATAGATACTTGACATGTACTAGAAAAAGATACTCCTAATCAAGATCTATCATTATAGATATAGATGAGTCATTTTGGAGCATCCTGAAGGATTTTTGATGTTCTAGACGAAAATCAAATCACACCCAAAACCATCACCTGATCCTTCCCAACCCCCAAAATCGATCAAGACTTCAAAATAGATACTTGACATGTACTAGAAAAAGATACTCCTAATCAAGATCTATCATTATAGATAGATGAGTCATTTTGGAGCATCCTGAAGGATTTTTGATGTTCTAGACGAAAATCAAATCACACCCAAAATCATCACCTGATCCTTCCCAACCCCCAAAATCGATCAAGACTTCAAAATAGATACTTGACATGTACTAGAAAAAGATACTCCTAATCAAGATCTATCATTATAGATATAGATGAGTCATTTTGGAGCATCCTGAAGGATTTTTGATGTTCTAGACGAAAATTAAATCACACCCAAAACCATCACCTGATCCTTCCCAACCCCCAAAATCGATCAAGACTTCAAAATAGATACTTGACATGTACTAGAAAAAGATACTCCTAATCAAGATCTATCATTATAGATATAGATGAGTCATTTTGGAGCATCCTGAAGGATTTTTGATGTTCTAGACGAAAATCAAATCACACCCAAAACCATCACCTGATCCTTCCCAACCCCCAAAATCGATCAAGACTTCAAAATAGATACTTGACATGTACTAGAAAAAGATACTCCTAATCAAGATCTATCATTATAGATATAGATGAGTCATTTTGGAGCATCCTGAAGGATTTTTGATGTTCTAGACGAAAATCAAATCACACCCAAAACCATCACCTGATCCTTCCCAACCCCCAAAATCGATCAAGACTTCAAAATAGATACTTGACATGTACTAGAAAAAGATACTCCTAATCAAGATCTATCATTATAGATATAGATGAGTCATTTTGGAGCATCCTGAAGGATTTTTGATGTTCTAGACGAAATTCAAATCACACCCAAAACCATCACCTGATCCTTCCCAACCCCCAAAATCGATCAAGACTTCAAAATAGATACTTGACATGTACTAGAAAAAGATACTCCTAATCAAGATCTATCATTATAGATATAGATGAGTCATTTTGGAGCATCCTGAAGGATTTTTGATGTTCTAGACGAAAATCAAATCACACCCAAAACCATCACCTGATCCTTCCCAACCCCCAAAATCGATCAAGACTTCAAAATAGATACTTGACATGTACTAGAAAAAGATACTCCTAATCAAGATCTATCATTATAGATATAGATGAGTCATTTTGGAGCATCCTGAAGGATTTTTGATGTTCTAGACGAAAATCAAATCACACCCAAAACCATCACCTGATCCTTCCCAACCCCCAAAATCGATCAAGACTTCAAAATAGATACTTGACATGTACTAGAAAAAGATACTCCTAATCAAGATCTATCATTATAGATATAGATGAGTCACTTTGGAGCATCCTGAAGGATTTTTGATGTTCTAGACGAAAATCAAATCACACCCAAAACCATCACCTGATCCTTCCCAACCCCCAAAATCGATCAAGACTTTAAAATAGATACTTGACATGTACTAGAAAAAGATACTCCTAATCAAGATCTATCATTATAGATAGATGAGTCATTTTGGAGCATCCTGAAGGATTTTTGATGTTCTAGACGAAAATCAAATCACACCCAAAATCATCACCTGATCCTTCCCAACCCCCAAAATCGATCAAGACTTCAAAATAGATACTTGACATGTACTAGAAAAAGATACTCCTAATCAAGATCTATCATTATAGATATAGATGAGTCATTTTGGAGCATCCTGAAGAATTTTTGATGTTCTAGACGAAAATCAAATCACACCCAAAACCATCACCTGATCCTTCCCAACCCCCAAAATCGATCAAGACTTCAAAATAGATACTTGACATGTACTAGAAAAAGATACTCCTAATCAAGATCTATCATTATAGATATAGATGAGTCATTTTGGAGCATCCTGAAGGATTTTTGATGTTCTAGACGAAAATCAAATCACACCCAAAACCATCACCTGATCCTTCCCAACCCCCAAAATCGATCAAGACTTCAAAATAGATACTTGACATGTACTAGAAAAATATACTCCTAATCAAGATCTATCATTATAGATATAGATGAGTCATTTTGGAGCATCCTGAAGGATTTTTGATGTTCTAGACGAAAATCAAATCACACCCAAAACCATCACCTGATCCTTCCCAACCCCCAAAATCGATCAAGACTTCAAAATAGATACTTGACATGTACTAGAAAAAGATACTCCTAATCAAGATCTATCATTATAGATATAGATGAGTCATTTTGGAGCATCCTGAAGGATTTTTGATGTTCTAGACGAAAATCAAATCACACCCAAAACCATCACCTGATCCTTCCCAACCCCCAAAATCGATCAAGACTTCAAAATAGATACTTGACATGTTATAGAAAAAGATACTCCTAATCAAGATCTATCATTATAGATATAGATGAGTCATTTTGGAGCATCCTGAAGGATTTTTGATGCTCTAGACGAAAATCAAATCACACCCAAAACCATCACCTGATCCTTCCCAACCCCCAAAATCGATCAAGACTTCAAAATAGATACTTGACATGTACTAGAAAAAGATACTCCTAATCAAGATCTATCATTATAGATATAGATGAGTCATTTTGGAGCATCCTGAAGGATTTTTGATGTTCTAGACGAAAATCAAATCACACCCAAAACCATCACCTGATCCTTCCCAACCCCCAAAATCGATCAAGACTTCAAAATAGATACTTGACATGTACTAGAAAAAGATACTCCTAATCAAGATCTATCATTATAGATATAGATGAGTCATTTTGGAGCATCCTGAAGGATTTTTGATGTTCTAGACGAAAATCAAATCACACCCAAAACCATCACCTGATCCTTCCCAACCCCCAAAATCGATCAAGACTTCAAAATAGATACTTGACATGTACTAGAAAAAGATACTCCTAATCAAGATCTATCATTATAGATATAGATGAGTCATTTTGGAGCATCCTGAAGGATTTTTGATGTTCTAGACGAAAATTAAATCACACCCAAAACCATCACCTGATCCTTCCCAACCCCCAAAATCGATCAAGACTTCAAAATAGATACTTGACATGTACTAGAAAAAGATACTCCTAATCAAGATCTATCATTATAGATATAGATGAGTCATTTTGGAGCATCCTGAAGGATTTTTGATGTTCTAGACGAAAATCAAATCACACCCAAAACCATCACCTGATCCTTCCCAACCCCCAAAATCGATCAAGACTTCAAAATAGATACTTGACATGTACTAGAAAAAGATACTCCTAATCAAGATCTATCATTATAGATATAGATGAGTCATTTTGGAGCATCCTGAAGGATTTTTGATGTTCTAGACGAAAATCAAATCACACCCAAAACCATCACCTGATCCTTCCCAACCCCCAAAATCGATCAAGACTTCAAAATAGATACTTGACATGTACTAGAAAAAGATACTCCTAATCAAGATCTATCATTATAGATATAGATGAGTCATTTTGGAGCATCCTGAAGGATTTTTGATGTTCT
Source organism: Eupeodes corollae (assembly GCF_945859685.1). Taxonomy (NCBI): domain Eukaryota; kingdom Metazoa; phylum Arthropoda; class Insecta; order Diptera; family Syrphidae; genus Eupeodes; species Eupeodes corollae. The sequence continues at coordinate 86,003 of NW_026605666.1, read as the reverse complement.
AGACGAAAATCAAATCACACCCAAAACCATCACCTGATCCTTCCCAACCCCCAAAATCGATCAAGACTTCAAAATAGATACTTGACATGTACTAGAAAAAGATACTCCTAATCAAGATCTATCATTATAGATATAGATGAGTCATTTTGGAGCATCCTGAAGGATTTTTGATGTTCTAGACGAAAATCAAATCACACCCAAAACCATCACCTGATCCTTCCCAACCCCCAAAATCGATCAAGACTTCAAAATAGATACTTGACATGTCCTAGAAAAAGATACTCCTAATCAAGATCTATCATTATAGATATAGATGAGTCATTTTGGAGCATCCTGAAGGATTTTTGATGTTCTAGACGAAAATCAAATCACACCCAAAACCATCACCTGATCCTTCCCAACCCCCAAAATCGATCAAGACTTCAAAATAGATACTTGACATGTACTAGAAAAAGATACTCCTAATCAAGATCTATCATTATAGATATAGATGAGTCATTTTGGAGCATCCTGAAGGATTTTTGATGTTCTAGACGAAAATCAAATCACACCCAAAACCATCACCTGATCCTTCCCAACCCCCAAAATCGATCAAGACTTCAAAATAGATACTTGACATGTACTAGAAAAAGATACTCCTAACCAAGATCTATCATTACAGATATAGATGAGTCATTTTGGAGCATCCTGAAGGATTTTTGATGTTCTAGACGAAAATCAAATCACACCCAAAACCATCACCTGATCCTTCCCAACCCCCAAAATCGATCAAGACTTCAAAAAAGATACTTGACATGTACTAGAAAAAGATACTCCTAATCAAGATCTATCATTATAGATATAGATGAGTCATTTTGGAGCATCCAGAAGGATTTTTGATGTTCTAGACGAAAATCAAATCACACCCAAAACCATCACCTGATCCTTCCCAACCCCCAAAATCGATCAAGACTTCAAAATAGATACTTGACATGTACTAGAAAAAGATACTCCTAATCAAGATCTATCATTATAGATATAGATGAGTCATTTTTGAGCATCCTGAAGGATTTTTGATGTTCTAGACGAAAATCAAATCACACCCAAAACCATCACCTGATCCTTCCCAACCCCCAAAATCGATCAAGACTTCAAAATAGATACTTGACATGTACTAGAAAAAGATACTCCTAATCAAGATCTATCATTATAGATATAGATGAGTCATTTTGGAGCATCCTGAAGGATTTTTGATGTTCTAGACGAAAATCAAATCACACCCAAAACCATCACCTGATCCTTCCCAACCCCCAAAATCGATCAAGACTTCAAAATAGATACTTGACATGTACTAGAAAAAGATACTCCTAATCAAGATCTATCATTATAGATATAGATGAGTCATTTTGGAGCATCCTAAAGGATTTTTGAAGTTCTAGACGAAAATCAAATCACACCCAAAACCATCACCTGATCCTTCCCAACCCCCAAAATCGATCAAGACTTCAAAATAGATACTTGACATGTACTAGAAAAAGATACTCCTAATCAAGATCTATCATTATAGATATAGATGAGTCATTTTGGAGCATCCTGAAGGATTTTTGATGTTCTAGACGAAAGCAAATCACACCCAAAACCATCACCTGATCCTTCCCAACCCCCAAAATCGATCAAGACTTCAAAATAGATACTTGACATGTACTAGAAAAAGATACTCCTAATCAAGATCTATCATTATAGATATAGATGAGTCATTTTGGAGCATCCTGAAGGATTTTTGATGTTCTAGACGAAAATCAAATCACACCCAAAACCATCACCTGATCCTTCCCAACCCCCAAAATCGATCAAGACTTCAAAATAGATACTTGACATGTACTAGAAAAAGATACTCCTAATCAAGATCTATCATTATAGATATAGATGAGTCATTTTGGAGCATCCTGAAGGATTTTTGATGTTCTAGACGAAAATCAAATCACACCCAAAACCATCACCTGATCCTTCCCAACCCCCAAAATCGATCAAGACTTCAAAATAGATACTTGACATGTACTAGAAAAAGATACTCCTAATCAAGATCTATCATTATAGATATAGATGAGTCATTTTGGAGCATACTGAAGGATTTTTGATGTTCTAGACGAAAATCAAATCACACCCAAAACCATCACCTGATCCTTCCCAACCCCCAAAATCGATCAAGACTTCAAAAAAGATACTTGACATGTACTAGAAAAAGATACTCCTAATCAAGATCTATCATTATAGATATAGATGAGTCATTTTGGAGCATCCTGAAGGATTTTTGATGTTCTAGACGAAAATCAAATCACACCCAAAACCATCACCTGATCCTTCCCAACCCCCAAAATCGATCAAGACTTCAAAATAGATACTTGACATGTACTAGAAAAAGATACTCCTAATCAAGATCTATCATTATAGATATAGATGAGTCATTTTGGAGCATCCTGAAGGATTTTTGATGTTCTAGACGAAAATCAAATCACACCCAAAACCATCACCTGATCCTTCCCAACCCCCAAAATCGATCAAGACTTCAAAATAGATACTTGACATGTACTAGAAAAAGATACTCCTAATCAAGATCTATCATTATAGATATAGATGAGTCATTTTGGAGCATCCTGAAGGATTTTTGATGTTCTAGACGAAAATCAAATCACACCCAAAACCATCACCTGATCCTTCCCAACCCCCAAAATCGATCAAGACTTCAAAATAGATACTTGACATGTACTAGAAAAAGATACTCCTAATCAAGATCTATCATTATAGATATAGATGAGTCATTTTGGAGCATCCTGAAGGATTTTTGATGTTCTAGACGAAAATCAAATCACACCCAAAACCATCACCTGATCCTTCCCAACCCCCAAAATCGATCAAGACTTCAAAATAGATACTTGACATGTACTAGAAAAAGATACTCCTAATCAAGATCTATCATTATAGATATAGATGAGTCATTTTGGAGCATCCTGAAGGATTTTTGATGTTCTAGACGAAAATCAAATCACACCCAAAACCATCATCTGATCCTTCCCAACCCCCAAAATCGATCAAGACTTCAAAATAGATACTTGACATGTACTAGAAAAAGATACTCCTAATCAAGATCTATCATTATAGATATAGATGAGTCATTTTGGAGCATCCTGAAGGATTTTTGATGTTCTAGACGAAAATCAAATCACACCCAAAACCATCACCTGATCCTTCCCAACCCCCAAAATCGATCAAGACTTCAAAATAGATACTTGACATGTACTAGAAAAAGATACTCCTAATCAAGATCTATCATTATAGATATAGATGAGTCATTTTGGAGCATCCTGAAGGATTTTTGATGTTCTAGACGAAAATCAAATCACACCCAAAACCATCACCTGATCCTTCCCAACCCCCAAAATTGATCAAGACTTCAAAATAGATACTTGACATGTACTAGAAAAAGATACTCCTAATCAAGATCTATCATTAAAGATATAGATGAGTCATTTTGGAGCATCCTGAAGGATTTTTGATGTTCTAGACGAAAATCAAATCACACCCAAAACCATCACCTGATCCTTCCCAACCCCCAAAATCGATCAAGACTTCAAAATAGATACTTGACATGTACTAGAAAAAGATACTCCTAATCAAGATCTATCATTATAGATATAGATGAGTCATTTTGGAGCATCCTGAAGGATTTTTGATGTTCTAGACGAAAATCAAATCACACCCAAAACCATCACCTGATCCTTCCCAACCCCCAAAATCGATCAAGACTTCAAAATAGATACTTGACATGTACTAGAAAAAGATACTCCTAATCAAGATCTATCATTATAGATATAGATGAGTCATTTTGGAGCATCCTGAAGGATTTTTGATGTTCTAGACGAAAATCAAATCACACCCAAAACCATCACCTGATCCTTCCCAACCCCCAAAATCGATCAAGACTTCAAAATAGATACTTGACATGTACTAGAAAAAGATACTCCTAATCAAGATCTATCATTATAGATATAGATGAGTCATTTTGGAGCATCCTGAAGGATTTTTGATGTTCTAGACGAAAATCAAATCACACCCAAAACCATCACCTGATCCTTCCCAACCCCCAAAATCGATCAAGACTTCAAAATAGATACTTGACATGTACTAGAAAAAGATACTCCTAATCAAGATTGTAACGGATTTGGTGTCTTTATTTAAAAATTCGCGATGTCCTGCGTTTCTCATGACTTCCTCAGGACCACAGGATTCCCTAAGCGAAACAAGAGACTTTAAATAAATTGTCCAGGCAACAATGTACGACTCGGCATGCTTGCTTTCACCATTGACCAGCTCGTCGGTGGGGTGGGTACTTGTACTTGCCTCTGGACTACCGTACAGTATCTATCATGCCGATTATACCAGATATATTTTCAAGCAATCTATTTGAACAAATTTTTATTTTTTTATTTTTGTGTAACCCTAGGTGTAATTTGGGTTCCGGAGTGTAACCCGCCCTCAATTTCTACTAAAAGAAACTCCATGGTTATTGAGCCACTCACAATTTTTTTTACTCGATAACCCCTAATTTGAGCTTAAGAAGTTCCCTAAGAACTAATTCTAATCACCTTCACATCGTCCGAAAGAAACATCCCTAAACCACTTCACTTCACACTAAATAGAAAATCATTCCATTATAAGAATTAGATCAACGAATAATCATAAAATAATTCATTTTAAATAGTTTTTATTAAATAACAAAAATCCAAAATTTTAAAAATATAATAAATTCAAATTAAAAAAAAAATATGACTCATAAAAAAATTCAGTTAATTACAGGCAATAACTATAAAAAAAAAGTAAACAAATAATTTGTGGAGATTGAGTGAGAACAACTAAACTTTCTCGTATTAAGTCTCTCATTCTTTATATTGAGCGAAAGGAATGAATTAAAACTCTCTTCATAAAAAAATAAATTAAATTGATTGTTTGTTGTCTCTCACTCTCACTCAAAAACAAATTGCTTGGAAAACTTTAAACAAGAATTTTCTTTAAGAGAATTCTAAAAATGAATTTCTCATTTTAACTTTAAGATCTTATATCTTTTTATCTTTTATTTTGAATTTTACTTTTTTTTTGTTCACTGATCAAATTTCAACATCGTTAACACAAATAATTTTAAAAGAAGTACAACTTACCGGCTCTCCAAAGTTGATGTGCACAGCAGCTTTGATGTCCGATGTGACCTATATACATATATGTAAGATGTGTTATGCATAAACTTGTAGAAATTTGTCAGCATGTACAATAGACGTTTAAGTTTTTTTTTTGTAAAGCGATATTTAGATTTAGAATGATATGGTTATGATAATTATTTAATTATGATGATGATGATGATTGTATAGATGGTGTTCGATCAACGATGATAAATATATGTGTGTATATATGCAGATGGCTTAATCAATTTATTAATTGAAATGTTGAGTGATGTTGGCGAGGCTCGTGGGAGTTATCGCCTGAGCACGTGCGAGCCCCCGATGGAGTTGCCACGATCTCTGCACACCTTGGCTCTAGCTCGATGGTATCAAAAGCTATACAGAACACCAAGTAGGTACAGTCACGCAGAGATCGCTAATCACTTTTTCGCGGTTCTGATTGAACCAGCTTTGCAAATTTCTTCGCCAAGAAGTACTTTTATGTATTGTAAAATATATATTAAATGTGTATTACACACTACACAGCCTATTAAAAAATAAAAAAAAACTTTATTTTAGACATTAAAGTTATATTAATTTAGGAAATATCACTTTTTATGACTTTCTTGTTTTTACCTTTTAAAATTGGCTTGCAGCTTGAATGATTAAATACAACTCTGCCTTTTAGTATAGTTTTCTTTTTTTTTGTTTCTTAGTTTAATCTTAGATCAATGTTTTAAACACTTTTCTCTACACTATATCTTGCGGTCTTGAGTGAGTGATCTGATCTTCACGATGGTTGGATAAAAAAGAAAGATTAGCCGGAAAAAGGAAAGTTGGGATTGCGATCGGTCGAAAGAAGGGTGTTTTCGAAATTTCGAACATCGCAAATAAGAAATACTTAGTAAAGGCCTGTAATCATTTTCATTCTATGTTTTTTTTTTTGGAGTAAGTATTTGTTTATTTTTTTCTGAAGTGGACCATACACAACATTTTAATTTCTTGTCTATGAAGACACGAAATAAAAATGGAAAAGGACACACCTGATCTAAAATTCATTTTAATGAGATGTAATCATGTTCGCAAGTCTTTAGCGTGAATAATTCCTAAAGGTTTTCCATTGAGGTCTTCCAACTCATAAAGATTATTGCTAACAATTTTCTTTATTTTTGCTTGGATGAATTTTGGGCATAACTTAGCATTTCGTTTTTTGGACTTGTCACTTAATATAAAGTTGCGTTTCAAGACAACTTGCCCTTCTTTGAATTTGCAAGTTTTGCTACTAGTATTATATGTCTTTTCATAAGTCTTATGTGCTTTAGCCAAAGATTCTTTGACGCGATTATGAATAATGTTCATCTTACAGGCTTTCGGTAAAATTTTGAAATCCGAGTTATTTAATCCATTGAGATTTTTAAGAAGCTTATAGTCTGAACCATGTTCTAACTTACATTGTCCAAAAAGTGCTTCGTGTGGTGACATTTGTATGGCTGAGTGAACGCTTGATCTTAGTGCACTAAGGATAGATACTAAATGTCTATCCCAGTTCGATTGATCTAAGACGATGTATTATCTTATAGCGGCCAAGATTGAGCGATTGGCACGTTCACTAGCGTTAGCTTGTGGTGCATATGAAGCTGTCCTTATATGTTTTGTTCCATAAGAAACAAGAAATTTTGAAAACTCTTTTCCTATAAATTGTTTCCCATTATCTGATAGAAGAGATTCTGGTACTCCAAAAAGTGAAAACACATCTTCTTCTAAAAATTGAATCGCAGCTTCCGCTGTCGCTTTTCGTATAGCTTTTGCAAGAATAAATTTAGTTAATTGGTCAAGACAAACGATAATATACGAATTTCCCTTTTTGGATCTCGGATATGGTCCTAGGAAATCAACAAAAACATGTTGAAATGGCCTTTCAACGACAAATGATTGTCCCATTGGAGGTCTTAAAATTGTATTTGGGGCTTTGGAACACTTACAAATTATGCATTCTCCTATGAATGATTTTACTTCAGCCGCCATATTGGGCCAGTAAAATCTTTCTCGAAGACGGTATAAGGTTTTGGTGATCCCACCATGCGAAGCTCGAGGGGGGTCATGCGCCAATCGTATAAGGTTTTGAGTCAGTGCCGAAGGTATCCACAGCTTCCATACGCAATCATCTTCTATAGGGTCTCCTGTACAATGACGGACTTTCTTGTAGACAAAATTGTCTGAAATTTGTAGGTCTGGTAGCTGGGATTTATTGTTCTCTATAGTTTTTATTAATTGCATGTATTCATCCGACTTAAAAGCCGGGTCATCAAGATCAACCTGTAGAACTTCGGAGGAGGTTAAAGCACTGAGAGATACAATTTCATCTGCAGCATACACTCGAGATAGCGCATCGGGTGCCACATTTTGAGAACCCTTTCGGTGCTCTATAACAAATGAATACTTTTGTAGTCTTAAACTCCACCGAGCTAATCTCCCATTCAGGTCTTTTTGGCTCATGAGCCACTTAAGACTCGAATGATCGGTCACTATGGTAAACTCATGACCTTCAACGTAAGGACGGAACTTTTCTACACCTAACACTGCAGCTAAGCATTCTAGTTCTGTAACACTGTAGTTACGTTGAGCTTGGTTCAATTTATATGAGTAATAGTAGATTGGTTTTTCTCTACCTTCTTCATCAAGCTGACTAAGAACACATCCTACTCCTGTTGAAGAAGCATCGCATGAGATAACAAAAGGTTTTTCGAAATTCGGATTAATTAAAACCGGAGCAGTAGAGAGAGCCAACTTTAACTGATCGAAAGCTTGCAGAGCTTCCGGAGTAAAGACGAAGGTCTTGCTCTTCTTTAAAGTATTTGTAATTGGTGTAGCTAGAGAGGAATAGTTTGGCACAAAACGCCTGTACCAACCGGATAAACCCAAAAATCTTCGAACTTGTCGAGGAGTTTTTGGCGTCGGAAAGTCTTGTATGGCAGCAACTTTGTCGGGATCTGTCTTAACACAACCTCCTCCAACAATGTAGCCTAAATACTTCAATTCTTTAAAACAAAATCTTGATTTTTCGAGGTTTATTGTCAAGCCTGCTTTGCGCAAAAGAGAAGCTAAGGTTCGGAGTATCTATGTATGTTCCTCAAAAGTTCCTGAAACAATTAGCAGATCGTCTAGGTAGACAAAAATGTTTTGTTTCAATTCATTTGGTATTACTTTATCCATAAGTCTACATAGACGTTGGGCTGCATTGCAGAGTCCGAACGGCATAACTTTAAAGTGATACAATGGTCTACCGGGAACGCTGAATGCTGTCTTTTCTCTTGCCGATTTTGCTAGCGGAATCTGCCAGAACGCGTCTTTCAGATCGACACTGCTAATGAAGTGCGTTTCTGACTGGCGACTTAATAGATTCTCTATATGGGGGAAGGGATATGCATCGTTTTTGGTTACTTTATTTAGTTTCCTGGAGTCCAGACACAAGCGATTTTTTCCTGGCTTGCGCACCAGAACTACCGGAGAACTCCAGGAACTTTCACTTTCCTCAATGACATCCATAGCTAGCATTCTGTCTAACTCTTCATACATCATCTTTTGAATAGCTGGTGACACTGGATAACTTCGCTGTTTTATGGGCTCAGTATCGCCAGTGTTAATCGTGTGTTCTTCTAAAACTGTCCGCCCAAGCCCTTCTTTGGCATAGGATGGAAATAAACGTATTACCTTTTCAATTTCAAAATCTTGCTCAGCTGACAATTCATGAGCATTTGAATCACCTTTTCTAAGAGAAATTGGGCAAATTTCGGAGATGACTTGCGGTGCTATCTGGAAAACTTTCCAAAAGTTTATACCGAGGTATAACGATTGTTCCAGAGATGGAACTAAATACAATTTAATTTCTTTTGTAATGTTTTTGTAAGTTAGCTTGGCAGATATTTCACCAACGATTTGCTGGGGTTGACCACTAGCTGTACGCACCTTAGAATTGAAATTTTTATAAGAATATCCTAAGTCTTGTAACAACTGCATGCAACCAAATCCTAGACAACTAATGCTTGCACCACTGTCTAACAAGCCAAGCATTGTCTTTCCAAAAATGGAAACGCTAGCATAGGGTCTTGGATCGTCTGTGTCACAGAGCGTTGTTGAACTTATTTCACGATGTATCTTTTTCTTTTCTTTAAAACGATTTCTAAGTTTTTGAATGTGTTGTGGAATCTGACCAAATATTTTTTTGCGAACTTCATAATAATTTTGTAAGCGATCGTGAAGTGATACTGGCTTACTTGAAGATAAAAGAGGTTTGTTCCTGTCGGAGTTATCTCTTTGCAGGATTTTTATTTGAGAAGTTTCGTCAAGTGTCTTAGAAGTGTTTTGAAAATTTTGTTTTTGGGACGCATCAGGTGTTTTAGTTAAGTCAGGTTGTTTGTCGAATTCAGGTGTTTTTACAGACTCAAGTGCAGAAGTAAAGTCTGGTTGAATAAAATTAAATTTATTTTTATTTATTTTTGTTCCGGGTTCTCTCTCGGATGACAAACCTCCCCGGTCGTAGGATTGCCACGCTTTTGGTTTCCCGAGCATTTTGAACAATTTGGTGTGGTTGTATTATCCAAACCACATTTGTAACAGAATAAATTCCGTTGAGGATTTGGACATTGAACAAACGAGTGTCCTTTTGTTTTACAATTCCAGCAAATATACTTTGACTGGTTTTGTGAAACATTTAATGAATTTAGATCAAAAGGATCTTCATCTTGAAATGAATTATCGAGTTCACTTACTTGCTTTTTGAAACTATTTTGTTGGAATGGTTTTGTTCTTAAAGCTTCATTCTGTTGGGCATGTTTTTCAATGGACCGACAAACATAAACCATTTCAGCCAAGCTCTGCGTATTAAATGTTATGAGAAGCTCGCCAGTTCTTCTCTTAACGTTCTGTTTAATTAAATCAATGAGTTCTCGTCGCGATTTTGGGTTTCGCAGACGAGCATTCATTACCAAAATAGCATTGTAAAAGTCATCGAAGCTTTCATTTACTCCCTGCCGACGATCGAACATCTTACGAGAAAGTTCTGAGTCAGTTTCGATGCTTCTATATTGTTCTATTAGTGCAAACTCTAAGGTTTGCCAATTTGCGTTTGGATTTGTCTTAAGAAATGTCCAGAACCAGCTTTCGACAGTTCCTGTGACAAATAAATGAAAGTGAAGAAACAAATCTTCCCAAGATGCGTTGTAGCTTGCCTTGAGTCGTTTTAAACGAGTGAGAAAATCATCAACAGTAATTCTGATGTTGTCGAACTTTAAACTCCACTTGTGAAATTCCAGTGCTCGACTAGAGCTAGCTTGTGACACATTCCGACTTAAGTTGGGACTGGGAGCATTTAAGTCAAGTGCATTCATTTGACTCAAAAAGTTTTGAGCGTTTTCACTCGGGTGGTATGGTATTGGAGTTTCAACTGGCCTTGCGTTGGGGTTGACAGTACTATTCTCTTCAGGAGGTGCTGTACCATGAAGGGATCCTATCTCAACTGCTGGAGTGGGTACTCTTAAAGTATCCCGAATAGTAGTAATAATTTCCTCTCTAATTTTGACTCTCTCTTCCTCATACTCAGCTTTTCTAGAACGTAAGTCCTCTGCCCTACTCAAACCGATTGTAGCATTTACGATATTTGTTATATATCGTTGTAAACTTTCGTTAAAGGAAACATTTGGAGGAACTTCATCTTGAGGATCAATAACTTGACCATCCAAAGGAAGTACTTGCTCCTGAACAGATTGAACTTCATCTTCGGCTTCGTTGTTAGTTGAAGAAGCCATATTCGAACCACTAGCGTCTGTAGGTCGTGGTCGTGAACTACGAGTTGGAACTTTTGAAGATTTCTCTTTAGATTTGTCTTTGGATTTGTCTTTTGATTTATCTCTTGGTGGAGCCATTTGGTAAGTTTACTGAAACTCAGCTCAAGAGTTGCTTTTATAGCAATAAATTGAAAAAAATGTATGTCTATGAAAAGTATTCGAAGTAATAACTTATACTTGAAGTGATCGCTATGCAATCGCAAAAATCAAATTATTAATAAAAAAAAATGCAGTCGCAGCAAAAGAAAACAAAATAGAATAAATGTTTCAAAATATTTTGCCGTAAGCAAAAACAAAAAAAAATATAAAATGATTATAAAAAAAATGAGTAGTAATAATAAATCATGTGAGCTTATGAAGGATACAGGTGATGTTCATATCGACGACGATGTGATTAAAAAAATATAAACTTGTTTTTCTAAACTGTTTGTAACGCAGCTAAATATATGATAAACATGTATCTTAAATACTTAATTAGGTCGTTTTAAATAAGCATATAAATAGTATAATTGTCAAAAAAATTATTATAAGTGAGATTCGAATATTATTTTTTTTTTTTTTTTTTTTTTGCAACAATAATTTAGGATGTTCGTAAGAATTAACATGAACGCTGCTGGCGGAGTATGATTTCTCAGAGCTAATACCTCCCGGTCATCCATGAAATTAATTCACTAAAATAACATTAACCAAAACAACACTTTATTTAAATAAGATCAATGCAACGGACGGAGTGGTTGTAGCAGGTACATAAAATCTCCCGGTCATTGACCTAACTAAACAAACTCATACATAAACAATTTTTAACACAAGTCATTGCTTCTCAAAGCTTGATCAACGGACCGTATCTTGGGTCACTGACTAAAGCGTTAATATTTGTAAAAGGAAAATGTAAGACTAATATAATTGTTAAGGTTGAATCACAATAAAAATTGTTGTTGTATTAAATTAAATTAAAACCATATTTTAAAAAGAGTATTCGAAGCCCCACGTTGGGCGCCACCTGTGTAACGGATTTGGTGTCTTTATTTAAAAATTCGCGATGTCCTGCGTTTCTCATGACTTCCTCAGGACCACAGGATTCCCTAAGCGAAACAAGAGACTTTAAATAAATTGTCCAGGCAACAATGTACGACTCGGCATGTGCTTTCACCATTGACCAGCTCGTCGGTGGGGTGGGTACTTGTACTTGCCTCTGGACTACCGTACAGTATCTATCATGCCGATTATATCAGATATATTTTCAAGCAATCTATTTGAACAAATTTTTATTTTTTTATTTTTGTGTAACCCTAGGTGTAATTTGGGTTCCGGAGTGTAACCCGCCCTCAATTTCTACTAAAAGAAACTCCATGGTTATTGAGCCACTCACAATTTTTTTACTCGATAACCCCTAATTTGAGCTTAAGAAGTTCCCTAAGAACTAATTCTAATCACCTTCACATCGTCCGAAAGAAACATCCCTAAACCACTTCACTTCACACTAAATAGAAAATCATTCCATTATAAGAATTAGATCAACGAATAATCATAAAATAATTCATTTTAAATAGTTTTTATTAAATAACAAAAATCCAAAATTTTAAAAATATAATAAATTCAAATTAAAAAAAAAAAATATGACTCATAAAAAAATTCAGTTAATTACAGGCAATAACTATAAAAAAAAAGTAAACAAATAATTTGTGGAGATTGAGTGAGAACAACTAAACTTTCTCGTATTAAGTCTCTCATTCTTTATATTGAGCGAAAGGAATGAATTAAAACTCTCTTCATAAAAAAATAAATTAAATTGATTGTTTGTTGTCTCTCACTCTCACTCAAAAACAAATTGCTTGGAAAACTTTAAACAAGAATTTTCTTTAAGAGAATTCTAAAAATGAATTTCTCATTTTAACTTTAAGATCTTATATCTTTTTATCTTTTATTTTGAATTTTACTTTTTTTTTGTTCACTGATCAAATTTCAACATCGTTAACACAAATAATTTTAAAAGAAGTACAACTTACCGGCTCTCCAAAGTTGATGTGCACAGCAGCTTTGATGTCCGATGTGACCTATATACATATATGTAAGATGTGTTATGCATAAACTTGTAGAAATTTGTCAGCATGTACAATAGACGTTTAAGTTTTTTTTTTGTAAAGCGATATTTAGATTTAGAATGATATGGTTATGATAATTATTTAATTATGATGATGATGATGATTGTATAGATGGTGTTCGATCAACGATGATAAATATATGTGTGTATATATGCAGATGGCTTAATCAATTTATTAATTGAAATGTTGAGTGATGTTGGCGAGGCTCGTGGGAGTTATCGCCTGAGCACGTGCGAGCCCCCGATGGAGTTGCCACGATCTCTGCACACCTTGGCTCTAGCTCGATGGTATCAAAAGCTATACAGAACACCAAGTAGGTACAGTCACGCAGAGATCGCTAATCACTTTTTCGCGGTTCTGATTGAACCAGCTTTGCAAATTTCTTCGCCAAGAAGTACTTTTATGTATTGTAAAATATATATTAAATGTGTATTACACACTACACAGCCTATTAAAAAATAAAAAAAAACTTTATTTTAGACATTAAAGTTATATTAATTTAGGAAATATCACTTTTTATGACTTTCTTGTTTTTACCTTTTAAAATTGGCTTGCAGCTTGAATGATTAAATACAACTCTGCCTTTTAGTATAGTTTTCTTTTTTTTTGTTTCTTAGTTTAATCTTAGATCAATGTTTTAAACACTTTTCTCTACACTATATCTTGCGGTCTTGAGTGAGTGATCTGATCTTCACGATGGTTGGATAAAAAAGAAAGATTAGCCGGAAAAAGGAAAGTTGGGATTGCGATCGGTCGAAAGAAGGGTGTTTTCGAAATTTCGAACATCGCAAATAAGAAATACTTAGTAAAGGCCTGTAATCATTTTCATTCTATGTTTTTTTTTTGGAGTAAGTATTTGTTTATTTTTTTCTGAAGTGGACCATACAAGATCTATCATTATAGATATAGATGAGTCATTTTGGAGCATCCTGAAGGATTTATGATGTTCTAGACGAAAATCAAATCACACCCAAAACCATCACCTGATCCTTCCCAACCCCCAAAATCGATCAAAACTTCAAAATAGATACTTGACATGTACTAGAAAAAGATACTCCTAATCAAGATCTATCATTATAGATATAGATGAGTCATTTTGGAGCATCCTGAAGGATTTTTGATGTTCTAGACGAAAATCAAATCACACCCAAAACCATCACCTGATCCTTCCCAACCCCCAAAATCGATCAAGACTTCAAAATAGATACTTGACATGTACTAGAAAAAGATACTCCTAATCAAGATCTATCATTATAGATATAGATGAGTCATTTTGGAGCATCCTGAAGGATTTTTGATGTTCTAGACGAAAATCAAATCACACCCAAAACCATCACCTGATCCTTCCAAACCCCCAAAATCGATCAAGACTTCAAAATAGATACTTGACATGTACTAGAAAAAGATACTCCTAAAAAAGATCTATCATTATAGATATAGATGAGTCATTTTGGAGCATCCTGAAGGATTTTTGGTGTTCTAGACGAAAATCAAATCACACCCAAAACCATCACCTGATCCTTCCCAACCCCCAAAATCGATCAAAATAGATACTTGACATGTACTAGAAAAAGATACTCCTAATCAAGATCTATCATTATAGATATAGATGAGTCATTTTGGAGCATCCTGAAGGATTTTTGATGTTCTAGACGAAAATCAAATCACACCCAAAACCATCACCTGATCCTTCCCAACCCCCAAAATCGATCAAGACTTCAAAATAGATACTTGACATGTACTAGAAAAAGATACTCCTAATCAAGATCTATCATTATAGATATAGATGAGTCATTTTGGAGCATCCTGAAGGATTTTTGATGTTCTAGACGAAAATCAAATCACACCCAAAACCATCACCTGATCCTTCCCAACCCCCAAAATCGATCAAGACTTCAAAATAGATACTTGACATGTACTAGAAAAAGATACTCCTAATTAAGATCTATCATTATAGATATCGATGAGTCATTTTGGAGCATCCTGAAGGATTTTTGATGTTCTAGACGAAAATCAAATCACACCCAAAACCATCACCTGATCCTTCCCAACCCCCAAAATCGATCAAGACTTCAAAATAGATACTTGACATGTACTAGAAAAAGATACTCCTAATCAAGATCTATCATTATAGATATAGATGAGTCATTTTGGAGCATCCTGAAGGATTTTTGATGTTCTAGACGAAAATCAAATCACACCCAAAACCATCACCTGATCCTTCCCAACCCCCAAAATCGATCAAGACTTCAAAATAGATACTTGACATGTACTAGAAAAAGATACTCCTAATCAAGATCTATCATTATAGATATAGATGAGTCATTTTGGAGCATCCTGAAGGATTTTTGATGTTCTAGACGAAAATCAAATCACACCCAAAACCATCACCTGATCCTTCCCAACCCCCAAAATCGATCAAGACTTCAAAATAGATACTTGACATGTACTAGAAAAAGATACTCCTAATCAAGATCTATCATTATAGATATAGATGAGTCATTTTGGAGCATCCTGAAGGATTTTTGATGTTCTAGACGAAAATCAAATCACACCCAAAACCATCACCTGATCCTTCCCAACCCCCAAAATCGATCAAGACTTCAAAATAGATACTTGACATGTACTAGAAAAAGATACTCCTAATCAAGATCTATCATTATAGATATAGATGAGTCATTTTGGAGCATCCTGAAGGATTTTTGATGTTCTAGACGAAAATCAAATCACACCCAAAACCATCACCTGATCCTTCCCAACCCCCAAAATCGATCAAGACTTCAAAATAGATACTTGACATGTACTAGAAAAAGATACTCCTAATCAAGATCTATCATTATAGATATAGATGAGTCATTTTGGAGCATCCTGAAGGATTTTTGATGTTCTAGACGAAAATCAAATCACACCCAAAACCATCACCTGATCCTTCCCAACCCCCAAAATCGATCAAGACTTCAAAATAGATACTTGACATGTACTAGAAAAAGATACTCCTAATCAAGATCTATCATTATAGATATAGATGAGTCATTTTGGAGCATCCTGAAGGATTTTTGATGTTCTAGACGAAAATCAAATCACACCCAAAACCATCACCTGATCCTTCCCAACCCCCAAAATCGATCAAGACTTCAAAATAGATACTTGACATGTACTAGAAAAAGATACTCCTAATCAAGATCTATCATTATAGATATAGATGAGTCATTTTGGAGCATCCTGAAGGATTTTTGATGTTCTAGACGAAAATCAAATCACACCCAAAACCATCACCTGATCCTTCCCAACCCCCAAAATCGATCAAGACTTCAAAATAGATACTTGACATGTACTAGAAAAAGATACTCCTAATCAAGATCTATCATTATAGATATAGATGAGTCATTTTGGAGCATCCTGAAGGATTTTTGATGTTCTAGACGAAAATCAAATCACACCCAAAACCATCACCTGATCCTTCCCAACCCCCAAAATCGATCAAGACTTCAAAATAGATACTTGACATGTACTAGAAAAAGATACTCCTAATCAAGATCTATCATTATAGATATAGATGAGTCATTTTGGAGCATCCTGAAGGATTTTTGATGTTCTAGACGAAAATCAAATCACACCCAAAACCATCACCTGATCCTTCCCAACCCCCAAAATCGATCAAGACTTCAAAATAGATACTTGACATGTACTAGAAAAAGATACTCCTAATCAAGATCTATCATTATAGATATAGATGAGTCATTTTGGAGCATCCTGAAGGATTTTTGATGATCTAGACGAAAATCAAATCACACCCAAAACCATCACCTGATCCTTCCCAACCCCCAAAATCGATCAAGACTTCAAAATAGATACTTGACATGTACTAGAAAAAGATACTCCTAATCAAGATCTATCATTATAGATATAGATGAGTCATTTTGGAGCATCCTGAAGGATTTTTGATGTTCTAGACGAAAATCAAATCACACCCAAAACCATCACCTGATCCTTCCCAACCCCCAAAATCGATCAAGACTTCAAAATAGATACTTGACATGTACGAGAAAAAGATACTCCTAATCAAGATCTATCATTATAGATATAGATGAGTCATTTTGGAGCATCCTGAAGGATTTTTGATGTTCTAGACGAAAATAAAATCACACCCAAAACCATCACCTGATCCTTCCCAACCCCCAAAATCGATCAAGACTTCAAAATAGATACTTGACATGTACTAGAAAAAGATACTCCTAATCAAGATCTATCATTATAGATATAGATGAGTCATTTTGGAGCATCCTGAAGGATTTTTGATGTTCTAGACGAAAATCAAATCACACCCAAAACCATCACCTGATCCTTCCCAACCCCCAAAATCGATCAAGACTTCAAAATAGATACTTGACATGTACTAGAAAAAGATACTCCTAATCAAGATCTATCATTATAGATATAGATGAGTCATTTTGGAGCATCCTGAAGGATTTTTGATGTTCTAGACGAAAATCAAATCACACCCAAAACCATCACCTGATCCTTCCCAACCCCCAAAATCGATCAAGACTTCAAAATAGATACTTGACATGTACTAGAAAAAGATACTCCTAATCAAGATCTATCATTATAGATATAGATGAGTCATTTTGGAGCATCCTGAAGGATTTTTGATGTTCTAGACGAAAATCAAATCACACCCAAAACCATCACCTGATCCTTCCCAACCCCCAAAATCGATCAAGACGACTTCAAAATAGATACTTGACATGTACTAGAAAAAGATACTCCTAATCAAGATCTATCATTATAGATATAGATGAGTCATTTTGGAGCATCCTGAAGGATTTTTGATGTTCTAGACGAAAATCAAATCACACCCAAAACCATCACCTGATCCTTCCCAACCCCCAAAATCGATCAAGACTTCAAAATAGATACTTGACATGTACTAGAAAAAGATACTCCTAATCAAGATCTATCATTATAGATATAGATGAGTCATTTTGGAGCATCCTGAAGGATTTTTGATGTTCTAGACGAAAATCAAATCACACCCAAAACCATCACCTGATCCTTCCCAACCCCCAAAATCGATCAAGACTTCAAAATAGATACTTGACATGTACTAGAAAAAGATACTCCTAATCAAGATCTATCATTATAGATATAGATGAGTCATTTTGGAGCATCCTGAAGGATTTTTGATGATCTAGACGAAAATCAAATCACACCCAAAACCATCACCTGATCCTTCCCAACCCCCAAAATCGATCAAGACTTCAAAATAGATACTTGACATGTAATAGAAAAAGATACTCCTAATCAAGATCTATCATTATAGATATAGATGAGTCATTTTGGAGCATCCTGAAGGATTTTTGATGTTCTAGACGAAAATCAAATCACACCCAAAACCATCACCTGATCCTTCCCAACCCCCAAAATCGATCAAGACTTCAAAATAGATACTTGACATGTACTAGAAAAAGATACTCCTAATCAAGATCTATCATTATAGATATAGATGAGTCATTTTGGAGCATCCTGAAGGATTTTTGATGTTCTAGACGAAAATCAAATCACACCCAAAACCATCACCTGATCCTTCCCAACCCCCAAAATCGATCAAGACTTCAAAATAGATACTTGACATGTACTAGAAAAAGATACTCCTAATCAAGATCTATCATTATAGATATAGATGAGTCATTTTGGAGCATCCTGAAGGATTTTTGATGTTCTAGACGAAAATCAAATCACACCCAAAACCATCACCTGATCCTTCCCAACCCCCAAAATCGATCAAGACTTCAAAATAGATACTTGACATGTACTAGAAAAAGATACTCCTAATCAAGATCTATCATTATAGATATAGATGAGTCATTTTGGAGCATCCTGAAGGATTTTTGATGTTCTAGACGAAAATCAAATCACACCCAAAACCATCACCTGATCCTTCCCAACCCCCAAAATCGATCAAGACTTCAAAATAGATACTTGAGATGTACTAGAAAAAGATACTCCTAATCAAGATCTATCATTAAAGATATAGATGAGTCATTTTGGAGCATCCTGAAGGATTTTTGATGTTCTAGACGAAAATCAAATCACACCCAAAACCATCACCTGATCCTTCCCAACCCCCAAAATCGATCAAGACTTCAAAATAGATACTTGACATGTACTAGAAAAAGATACTCCTAATCAAGATCTATCATTATAGATATAGATGAGTCATTTTGGAGCATCCTGAAGAATTTTTGATGTTCTAGACGAAAATCAAATCACACCCAAAACCATCACCTGATCCTTCCCAACCCCCAAAATCGATCAAGACTTCAAAATAGATACTTGACATGTACTAGAAAAAGATACTCCTAATCAAGATCTATCATTATAGATATAGATGAGTCATTTTGGAGCATCCTGAAGGATTTTTGATGTTCTAGACGAAAATCAAATCACACCCAAAACCATCACCTGATCCTTCCCAACCCCCAAAATCGATCAAGACTTCAAAATAGATACTTGACATGTACTAGAAAAAGATACTCCTAATCAAGATCTATCATTATAGATATAGATGAGTCATTTTGGAGCATCCTGAAGGATTTTTGATGTTCTAGACGAAAATCAAATCACACCCAAAACCATCACCTGATCCTTCCCAACCCCCAAAATCGATCAAGACTTCAAAATAGATACTTGACATGTACTAGAAAAAGATACTCCTAATCAAGATCTATCATTATAGATATAGATGAGTCATTTTGGAGCATCCTGAAGGATTTTTGATGTTCTAGACGAAAATCAAATCACACCCAAAACCATCACCTGATCCTTCCCAACCCCCAAAATTGATCAAGACTTCAAAATAGATACTTTTCATGTACTAGAAAAAGATACTCCTAATCAAGATCTATCATTATAGATATAGATGAGTCATTTTGGAGCATCCTGAAGGATTTTTGATGTTCTAGACGAAAATCAAATCACACCCAAAACCATCACCTGATCCTTCCCAACCCCCAAAATCGATCAAGACTTCAAAATAGATACTTGACATGTACTAGAAAAAGATACTCCTAATCAAGATCTATCATTATAGATATAGATGAGTCATTTTGGAGCATCCTGAAGGATTTTTGATATTCTAGACGAAAATCAAATCACACCCAAAACCATCACCTGATCCTTCCCAACCCCCAAAATCGATCAAGACTTCAAAATAGATACTTGACATGTACTAGAAAAAGATACTCCTAATCAAGATCTATCATTATAGATATAGATGAGTCATTTTGGAGCATCCTGAAGGATTTTTGATGTTCTAGACGAAAATCAAATCACACCCAAAACCATCACCTGATCCTTCCCAACCCCCAAAATCGATCAAGACTTCAAAATAGATACTTGACATGTACTAGAAAAAGATACTCCTAATCAAGATCTATCATTATAGATATAGATGAGTCATTTTGGAGCATCCTGAAGGATTTTTGATGTTCTAGACGAAAATCAAATCACACCCAAAACCATCACCTGATCCTTCCCAACCCCCAAAATCGATCAAGACTTCAAAATAGATACTTGACATGTACTAGAAAAAGATACTCCTAGTCAAGATCTATCATTATAGATATAGATGAGTCATTTTGGAGCATCCTGAAGGATTTTTGATGTTCTAGACGAAAATCAAATCACACCCAAAACCATCACCTGATCCTTCCCAACCCCCAAAATCGATCAAGACTTCAAAATAGATACTTGACATGTACTAGAAAAAGATACTCCTAATCAAGATCTATCATTATAGATATAGATGAGTCATTTTGGAGCATCCTGAAGGATTTTTGATGTTCTAGACGAAAATCAAATCACACCCAAAACCATCACCTGATCCTTCCCAACCCCCAAAATCGATCAAGACTTCAAAATAGATACTTGACATGTACTAGAAAAAGATACTCCTAATCAAGATCTATCATTATAGATATAGATGAGTCATTTTGGAGCATCCTGAAGGATTTTTGATGTTCTAGACGAAAATCAAATCACACCCAAAACCATCACCTGATCCTTCCCAACCCCCAAAATCGATCAAGACTTCAAAATAGATACTTGACATGTACTAGAAAAAGATACTCCTAATCAAGATCTATCATTATAGATATAGATGAGTCATTTTGGAGCATCCTGAAGGATTTTTGATGTTCTAGACGAAAATAAAATCACAACCAAAACCATCACCTGATCCATCCCAACCCCCAAAATCGATCAAGACTTCAAAATAGATACTTGACATGTACTAGAAAAAGATACTCCTAATCAAGATCTATCATTATAGATATAGATGAGTCATTTTGGAGCATCCTGAAGGATTTTTGATGTTCTAGACGAAAATCAAATCACACCCAAAACCATCACCTGATCCTTCCCAACCCCCAAAATCGATCAAGACTTCAAAAAAGATACTTGACATGTACTAGAAAAAGATACTCCTAATCAAGATCTATCATTATAGATATAGATGAGTCATTTTGGAGCATCCTGAAGGATTTTTGATGTTCTAGACGAAAATCAAATCACACCCAAAACCATTACCTGATCCTTCCCAACACCCAAAATCGATCAAGACTTCAAAATAGATACTTGACATGTACTAGAAAAAGATACTCCTAATCAAGATCTATCATTATAGATATAGATGAGTCATTTTGGAGCATCCTGAAGGATTTTTGATGTTCTAGACGAAAATCAAATCACACCCAAAACCATCACCTGATCCTTCCCAACCCCCAAAATCGATCAAGACTTCAAAATAGATACTTGACATGTACTAGAAAAAGATACTCCTAATCAAGATCTATCATTATAGATATAGATGAGTCATTTTGGAGCATCCCCCAAAATCGATCAAGACTTCAAAATAGATACTTGACATGTACTAGAAAAAGATACTCCTAATCAAGATCTATCATTATAGATATAGATGAGTCATTTTGGAGCATCCTGAAGGATTTTTGATGTTCTAGACGAAAATCAAATCACACCCAAAACCATCACCTGATCCTTCCAAACCCCCAAAATCGATAAAGACTTCAAAATAGATACTTGACATGTACTAGAAAAAGATACTCCTAATCAAGATCTATCATTATAGATATAGATGAGTCATTTTGAAGCATCCTGAAGGATTTTTGATGTTCTAGACGAAAATCAAATCACACCCAAAACCATCACCTGATCCTTCCCAACCCCCAAAATCGATCAAGACTTCAAAATAGATACTTGACATGTACTAGAAAAAGATACTCCTAATCAAGATCTATCATTATAGATATAGATGAGTCATTTTGGAGCATCCTGAAGGATTTTTGATGTTCTAGACGAAAATCAAATCACACCCAAAACCATCACCTGATCCTTCCCAACCCCCAAAATCGATCAAGACTTCAAAATAGATACTTGACATGTACTAGAAAAAGATACTCCTAATCAAGATCTATCATTATAGATATAGATGAGTCATTTTGGAGCATCCTGAAGGATTTTTGATGTTCTAGACGAAAATCAAATCACACCCAAAACCATCACCTGATCCTTCCCAACCCCCAAAATCGATCAAGACTTCAAAATAGATACTTGACATGTACTAGAAAAAGATACTCCTAATCAAGATCTATCATTATAGATATAGATGAGTCATTTGGAGCATCCTGAAGGATTTTTGATGTTCTAGACGAAAATCAAATCACACCCAAAACCATCACCTGATCCTTCCCAACCCCCAAAATCGATCAAGACTTCAAAATAGATACTTGACATGTACTAGAAAAAGATACTCTTAATCAAGATCTATCATTATAGATATAGATGAGTCATTTTGGAGCATCCTGAAGGATTTTTGATGTTCTAGACGAAAATCAAATCACACCCCAAAACCATCACCTGATCCTTCCCAACCCCCAAAATCGATCAAGACTTCAAAATAGATACTTGACATGTACTAGAAAAAGATACTCCTAATCAAGATCTATCATTTATAGATATAGATGAGTCATTTTTGGAGCATCCTGAAGGATTTTTGATGTTCTAGACGAAAATCAAATCACCCAACCCAAAACCATCACCTGATCCTTCCCAACCCCCAAAATCGATCAAGACTTCAAAATAGATACTTGACCATGTACTAGAAAAAGATACTCCTAATCAAGATCTATCCATTATAGATATAGATGAGTCATTTTGGAGCATCCTGAAGGATTTTTGATGTTCTAGACGAAAATCAAATCACACCCAAAACCATCACCTGATCCTTCCCAACCCCCAAAATCGATCAAGACTTCAAAATAGATACTTGACATGTACTAGAAAAAAGATACTCCTAATCAAGATCTATCATTATAGATATAGATGAGTCATTTTGGAGCATCCTGAAGGATTTTTTGATGTTCTAGACGAAAATCAAATCACACCCAAAACCATCACCTGATCCTTCCCAACCCCCAAAATCGATCAAGACCTTCAAAATAGATACTTGACATGTACTAAAAAAAGATACTCCTAATCAAGATCTATCATTATAGATATAGATGAGTCATTTTGGAGCATCCTGAAGGATTTTTGATGTTCTAGACGAAAAATCAAATCACACCCAAAAACCATCACCCTGATCCTTCCCCAACCCCCAAAAATCGATCAAGACTTCAAAATAGATACTTGACATGTACTAGAAAAAGATACTCCTAATCAAGATCTATCAATTATAGATATATGATGAGTCATTTTGGAGCATCCCTGAAGGATTTTTGATGTTCTAGACGAAAATCAAATCACACCCAAAACCATCACCTGATCCTTCCCAACCCCAAAATCGATCAAGACTTCAAAATAGATACTTGACATGTACTAGAAAAAGATACTCCTAATCAAGATCTATCATTATAGTTTATGATGAGTTATTTTGGAGCATCCTGAAGGATTTTTGATGTTCTAGACGAAAATCAAATCACACCCAAAACCATCACCTGATCCTTCCCAACCCCCAAAATCGATCAAGACTTCAAAATAGATACTTGACATGTACTAGAAAAAGATACTCCTAATCAAGATCTATCATTATAGATATAGATGAGTCATTTTGGAGCATCCTGAAGGATTTTTGATGTTCTAGACGAAAATCAAATCACACCCAAAACCATCACCTGATCCTTCCCAACCCCCAAAATCGATCAAGACTTCAAAATAGATACTTGACATGTACTAGAAAAAGATACTCCTAATCAAGATCTATCATTATAAATATAGATGAGTCATTTTGGAGCATCCTGAAGGATTTTTGATGTTCTAGACGAAAATCAAATCACACCCAAAACCATCACCTGATCCTTCCCAACCCCCAAAATCGATCAAGACTTCAAAATAGATACTTGACATGTACTAGAAAAGATACTCCTAATCAAGATCTATCATTATAGATATAGATGAGTCATTTTGGAGCATCCTGAAGGATTTTTGATGTTCTAGACGAAAATCAAATCACACCCAAAACCATCACCTGATCCTTCCCAACCCCCAAAATCGATCAAGACTTCAAAATAGATACTTGACATGTACTAGAAAAAGATACTCCTAATCAAGATCTATCATTATAGATATAGATGAGTCATTTTGGAGCATCCTGAAGGATTTTTGATGTTCTAGACGAAAATCAAATCACACCCAAAACCATCACCTGATCCTTCCCAACCCCCAAAATCGATCAAGACTTCAAAATAGATACTTGACATGTACTAGAAAAAGATACTCCTAATCAAGATCTATCATTATAGATATAGATGAGTCATTTTGGAGCATCCTGAAGGATTTTTGATGTTCTAGACGAAAATCAAATCACACCCAAAACCATCACCTGATCCTTCCCAACCCCAAAATCGATCAAGACTTCAAAATAGATACTTGACATGTACTAGAAAAAGATACTCCTAATCAAGATCTATCATTATAGATATAGATGAGTCATTTTGGAGCATCCTGAAGGATTTTTGATGTTCTAGACGAAAATCAAATCACACCCAAAACCATCACCTGATCCTTCCCAACCCCCAAAATCGATCAAGACTTCAAAATAGATACTTGACATGTACTAAAAAAAGATACTCCTAATCAAGATCTATCATTATAGATATAGATGAGTCATTTTGGAGCATCCTGAAGGATTTTTGATGTTCTAGACGAAAATCAAATCACACCCAAAACCATCACCTGATCCTTCCCAACCCCCAAAATCGATCAAGACTTCAAAATAGATACTTGACATGTACTAGAAAAAGATACTCCTAATCAAGATCTATCATTATAGATATAGATGAGTCATTTTGGAGCATCCTGAAGGATTTTTGATGTTCTAGACGAAAATCAAATCACACCCAAAACCATCACCTGATCCTTCCCAACCCCCAAAATCGATCAAGACTTCAAAATAGATACTTGACATGTACTAGAAAAAGATACTCCTAATCAAGATCTATCATTATAGATATAGATGAGTCATTTTGGAGCATCCTGAAGGATTTTTGATGTTCTAGACGAAAATCAAATCACACCCAAAACCATCACCTGATCCTTCCCAACCCCCAAAATCGATCAAGACTTCAAAATAGATACTTGACATGTACTAGAAAAAGATACTCCTAATCAAGATCTATCATTATAGATATAGATGAGTCATTTTGGAGCATCCTGAAGGATTTTTGATGTTCTAGACGAAAATCAAATCACACCCAAAACCATCACCTGATCCTTCCCAACCCCCAAAATCGATCAAGACTTCAAAATAGATACTTGACATGTACTAGAAAAAGATACTCCTAATCAAGATCTATCATTATAAATATAGATGAGTCATTTTGGAGCATCCTGAAGGATTTTTGATGTTCTAGACGAAAATCAAATCACACCCAAAACCATCACCTGATCCTTCCCAACCCCCAAAATCGATCAAGACTTCAAAATAGATACTTGACATGTACTAGAAAAGATACTCCTAATCAAGATCTATCATTATAGATATAGATGAGTCATTTTGGAGCATCCTGAAGGATTTTTGATGTTCTAGACGAAAATCAAATCACACCCAAAACCATCACCTGATCCTTCCCAACCCCCAAAATCGATCAAGACTTCAAAATAGATACTTGACATGTACTAGAAAAAGATACTCCTAATCAAGATCTATCATTATAGATATAGATGAGTCATTTTGGAGCATCCTGAAGGATTTTTGATGTTCTAGACGAAAATCAAATCACACCCAAAACCATCATCTGATCCTTCCCAACCCCCAAAATCGATCAAGACTTCAAAATAGATACTTGACATGTACTAGAAAAAGATGCTCCTAATCAAGATCTATCATTATAGATATAGATGAGTCATTTTGGAGCATCCTGAAGGATTTTTGATGTTCTAGACGAAAATCAAATCATACCCAAAACCATCACCTGATCCTTCCCAACCCCCAAAATCGATCAAGACTTCAAAATAGATACTTGACATGTACTAGAAAAAGATACTCCTAATCAAGATCTATCATTATAGATATAGATGAGTCATTTTGGAGCATCCTGAAGGATTTTTGATGTTCTAGACGAAAATCAAATCACACCCAAAACCATCACCTGATCCTTCCCAACCCCCAAAATCGATCAAGACTTCAAAATAGATACTTGACATGTACTAGAAAAAGATACTCCTAATCAAGATCTATCATTATAGATATAGATGAGTTATTTTGGAGCATCCTGAAGGATTTTTGATGTTCTAGACGAAAATCAAATCACACCCAAAACCATCACCTGATCCTTCCCTACCCCCAAAATCGATCAAGACTTCAAAATAGATACTTGACATGTACTAGAAAAAGATTCTCCTAATCAAGATCTATCATTATAGATATAGATGAGTCATTTTGGAGCATCCTGAAGGATTTTTGATGTTCTAGACGAAAATCAAATCACACCCAAAACCATCACCTGATCCTTCCCAACCCCCAAAATCGATCAAGACTTCAAAATAGATACTTGACATGTACTAGAAAAAGATACTCCTAATCAAGATCTATCATTATAGATATAGATGAGTCATTTTGGAGCATCCTGAAGGATTTTTGATGTTCTAGACGAAAATCAAATCACACCCAAAACCATCACCTGATCCTTCCCAACCCCCAAAATCGATCAAGACTTCAAAATAGATACTTGACATGTACTAGAAAAAGATACTCCTAATCAAGATCTATCATTATAGATATAGATGAGTCATTTTGGAGCATCCTGAAGGATTTTTGATGTTCTAGACGAAAATCAAATCACACCCAAAACCATCACCTGATCCTTCCCAACCCCCAAAATCGATCAAGACTTCAAAATAGATACTTGATATGTACTAGAAAAAGATACTCCTAATCAAGATCTATCATTATAGATATAGATGAGTCATTTTGGAGCATCCTGAAGGATTTTTGATGTTCTAGACGAAAATCAAATCACACCCAAAACCATCACCTGATCCTTCCCAACCCCCAAAATCGATCAAGACTTCAAAATAGATACTTGACATGTACTAGAAAAAGATACTCCTAATCAAGATCTATCATTATAGATATAGATGAGTCATTTTGGAGCATCTTGAAGGATTTTTGATGTTCTAGACGAAAATCAAATCACACCCAAAACCATCACCTGATCCTTCCCAACCCCCAAAATCGATCAAGACTTCAAAATAGATACTTGACATGTACTAGAAAAAGATACTCCTAATCAAGATCTATCATTATAGATATAGATGAGTCATTTTGGAGCATCCTGAAGGATTTTTGATGTTCTAGACGAAAATCAAATCACACCCAAAACCATCACCTGATCCTTCCCAACCCCCAAAATCGATCAAGATTTCAAAATAGATACTTGACATGTACTAGAAAAAGATACTCCTAATCAAGATCTATCATTATAGATATAGATGAGTCATTTTGGAGCATCCTGAAGGATTTTTGATGTTCTAGACGAAAATCAAATCACACCCAAAACCATCACCTGATCCTTCCCAACCCCCAAAATCGATCAAGACTTCAAAATAGATACTTGACATGTACTAGAAAAAGATACTCCTAATCAAGATCTATCATTATAGATATAGATGAGTCATTTTGGAGCATCCTGAAGGATTTTTGATGTTCTAGACGAAAATCAAATCACACCCAAAACCATCACCTGATCCTTCCCAACCCCCAAAATCGATCAAGACTTCAAAATAGATACTTGACATGTACTAGAAAAAGATACTCCTTATCAAGATCTATCATTATAGATATAGATGAGTCATTTTGGAGCATCCTGAAGGATTTTTGATGTTCTAGACGAAAATCAAATCATACCCAAAACCATCACCTGATCCTTCCCAACCCCCAAAATCGATCAAGACTTCAAAATAGATACTTGACATGTACTAGAAAAAGATACTCCTAATCAAGATCTATCATTATAGATATAGATGAGTCATTTTGGAGCATCCTGAAGGATTTTTGATGTTCTAGACGAAAATCAAATCACACCCAAAACCATCACCTGATCCTTCCCAACCCCCAAAATCGATCAAGACTTCAAAATAGATACTTGACATGTACTAGAAAAAGATACTCCTAATCAAGATCTATCATTATAGATATAGATGAGTTATTTTGGAGCATCCTGAAGGATTTTTGATGTTCTAGACGAAAATCAAATCACACCCAAAACCATCACCTGATCCTTCCCTACCCCCAAAATCGATCAAGACTTCAAAATAGATACTTGACATGTACTAGAAAAAGATACTCCTAATCAAGATCTATCATTATAGATATAGATGAGTCATTTTGGAGCATCCTGAAGGAGTTTTGATGTTCTAGACGAAAATCAAATCACACCCAAAACCATCACCTGATCCTTCCCAACCCCCAAAATCGATCAAGACTTCAAAATAGATACTTGACATGTACTAGAAAAAGATACTCCTAATCAAGATCTATCATTATAGATATAGATGAGTCATTTTGGAGCATCCTGAAGGATTTTTGATGTTCTAGACGAAAATCAAATCACACCCAAAACCATCACCTGATCCTTCCCAACCCCCAAAATCGATCAAGACTTCAAAATAGATACTTGACATGTACTAGAAAAAGATACTCCTAATCAAGATCTATCATTATAGATATAGATGAGTCATTTTGGAGCATCCTGAAGGATTTTTGATGTTCTAGACGAAAATCAAATCACACCCAAAACCATCACCTGATCCTTCCCAACCCCCAAAATCGATCAAGACTTCAAAATAGATACTTGACATGTACTAGAAAAAGATACTCCTAATCAAGATCTATCATTATAGATATAGATGAGTCATTTTGGAGCATCCTGAAGGATTTTTGATGTTCTAGACGAAAATCAAATCACACCCAAAACCATCACCTGATCCTTCCCAACCCCCAAAATCGATCAAGACTTCAAAATAGATACTTGACATGTACTAGAAAAAGATACTCCTAATCAAGATCTATCATTATAGATATAGATGAGTCATTTTGGAGCATCTTGAAGGATTTTTGATGTTCTAGACGAAAATCAAATCACACCCAAAACCATCACCTGATCCTTCCCAACCCCCAAAATCGATCAAGACTTCAAAATAGATACTTGACATGTACTAGAAAAAGATACTCCTAATCAAGATCTATCATTATAGATATAGATGAGTCATTTTGGAGCATCCTGAAGGATTTTTGATGTTCTAGACGAAAATCAAATCACACCCAAAACCATCACCTGATCCTTCCCAACCCCCAAAATCGATCAAGATTTCAAAATAGATACTTGACATGTACTAGAAAAAGATACTCCTAATCAAGATCTATCATTATAGATATAGATGAGTCATTTTGGAGCATCCTGAAGGATTTTTGATGTTCTAGACGAAAATCAAATCACACCCAAAACCATCACCTGATCCTTCCCAACCCCCAAAATCGATCAAGACTTCAAAATAGATACTTGACATGTACTAGAAAAAGATACTCCTAATCAAGATCTATCATTATAGATATAGATGAGTCATTTTGGAGCATCCTGAAGGATTTTTGATGTTCTAGACGAAAATCAAATCACACCCAAAACCATCACCTGATCCTTCCCAACCCCCAAAATCGATCAAGACTTCAAAATAGATACTTGACATGTACTAGAAAAAGATACTCCTAATCAAGATCTATCATTATAGATATAGATGAGTCATTTTGGAGCATCCTGAAGGATTTTTGATGTTCTAGACGAAAATCAAATCACACCCAAAACCATCACCTGATCCTTCCCAACCCCCAAAATCGATCAAGACTTCAAAATAGATACTTGACATGTACTAGAAAAAGATACTCCTAATCAAGATCTATCATTATAGATATAGATGAGTCATTTTGGAGCATCCTGAAGGATTTTTGATGTTCTAGACGAAAATCAAATCACACCCAAAACCATCACCTGATCCTTCCCAACCCCCAAAATCGATCAAGACTTCAAAATAGATACTTGACATGTACTAGAAAAAGATACTCCTAATCAAGATCTATCATTATAGATATAGATGAGTCATTTTGGAGCATCCTGAAGGATTTTTGATGTTCTAGACGAAAATCAAATCACACCCAAAACCATCACCTGATCCTTCCCAACCCCCAAAATCGATCAAGACTTCAAAATAGATACTTGACATGTACTAGAAAAAGATACTCCTAATCAAGATCTATCATTATAGATATAGATGAGTCATTTTGGAGCATCCTGAAGGATTTTTGATGTTCTAGACGAAAATCAAATCACACCCAAAACCATCACCTGATCCTTCCCAACCCCCAAAATCGATCAAGACTTCAAAATAGATACTTGACATGTACTAGAAAAAGATACTCCTAATCAAGATCTATCATTATAGATATAGATGAGTCATTTTGGAGCATCCTGAAGGATTTTTGATGTTCTAGACGAAAATCAAATCACACCCAAAACCATCACCTGATCCTTCCCAACCCCCAAAATCGATCAAGACTTCAAAATAGATACTTGACATGTACTAGAAAAAGATACTCCTAATCAAGATCTATCATTATAGATATAGATGAGTCATTTTGGAGCATCCTGAAGAATTTTTGATGTTCTAGACGAAAATCAAATCACACCCAAAACCATCACCTGATCCTTCCCAACCCCCAAAATCGATCAAGACTTCAAAATAGATACTTGACATGTACTAGAAAAAGATACTCCTAATCAAGATCTATCATTATAGATATAGATGAGTCATTTTGGAGCATCCTGAAGGATTTTTGATGTTCTAGACGAAAATCAAATCACACCCAAAACCATCACCTGATCCTTCCCAACCCCCAAAATCGATCAAGACTTCAAAATAGATACTTGACATGTACTAGAAAAAGATACTCCTAATCAAGATCTATCATTATAGATATAGATGAGTCATTTTGGAGCATCCTGAAGGATTTTTGATGTTCTAGACGAAAATCAAATCACACCCAAAACCATCACCTGATCCTTCCCAACCCCCAAAATCGATCAAGACTTCAAAATAGATACTTGACATGTACTAGAAAAAGATACTCCTAATCAAGATCTATCATTATAGATATAGATGAGTCATTTTGGAGCATCCTGAAGGATTTTTGATGTTCTAGACGAAAATCAAATCACACCCAAAACCATCACCTGATCCTTCCCAACCCCCAAAATCGATCAAGACTTCAAAATAGATACTTGACATGTACTAGAAAAAGATACTCCTAATCAAGATCTATCATTATAGATATAGATGAGTCATTTTGGAGCATCCTGAAGGATTTTTGATGTTCTAGACGAAAATCAAATCACACCCAAAACCATCACCTGATCCTTCCCAACCCCCAAAATCGATCAAGACTTCAAAATAGATACTTGACATGTACTAGAAAAAGATACTCCTAATCAAGATCTATCATTATAGATATAGATGAGTCATTTTGGAGCATCCTGAAGGATTTTTGATGTTCTAGACGAAAATCAAATCACACCCAAAACCATCACCTGATCCTTCCCAACCCCCAAAATCGATCAAGACTTCAAAATAGATACTTGACATGTACTAGAAAAAGATACTCCTAATCAAGATCTATCATTATAGATATAGATGAGTCATTTTGGAGCATCCTGAAGGATTTTTGATGTTCTAGACGAAAATCAAATCACACCCAAAACCATCACCTGATCCTTCCCAACCCCCAAAATCGATCAAGACTTCAAAATAGATACTTGACATGTACTAGAAAAAGATACTCCTAATCAAGATCTATCATTATAGATATAGATGAGTCATTTTGGAGCATCCTGAAGGATTTTTGATGTTCTAGACGAAAATCAAATCACACCCAAAACCATCACCTGATCCTTCCCAACCCCCAAAATCGATCAAGACTTCAAAATAGATACTTGACATGTACTAGAAAAAGATACTCCTAATCAAGATCTATCATTATAGATATAGATGAGTCATTTTGGAGCATCCTGAAGGATTTTTGATGTTCTAGACGAAAATCAAATCACACCCAAAACCATCACCTGATCCTTCCCAACCCCCAAAATCGATCAAGACTTCAAAATAGATACTTGACATGTACTAGAAAAAGATACTCCTAATCAAGATCTATCATTATAGATATAGATGAGTCATTTTGGAGCATCCTGAAGGATTTTTGATGTTCTAGACGAAAATCAAATCACACCCAAAACCATCACCTGATCCTTCCCAACCCCCAAAATCGATCAAGACTTCAAAATAGATACTTGACATGTACTAGAAAAAGATACTCCTAATCAAGATCTATCATTATAGATATAGATGAGTCATTTTGGAGCATCCTGAAGGATTTTTGATGTTCTAGACGAAAATCAAATCACACCCAAAACCATCACCTGATCCTTCCCAACCCCCAAAATCGATCAAGACTTCAAAATAGATACTTGACATGTACTAGAAAAAGATACTCCTAATCAAGATCTATCATTATAGATATAGATGAGTCATTTTGGAGCATCCTGAAGGATTTTTGATGTTCTAGACGAAAATCAAATCACACCCAAAACCATCACCTGATCCTTCCCAACCCCCAAAATCGATCAAGACTTCAAAATAGATACTTGACATGTACTAGAAAAAGATACTCCTAATCAAGATCTATCATTATAGATATAGATGAGTCATTTTGGAGCATCCTGAAGGATTTTTGATGTTCTAGACGAAAATCAAATCACACCCAAAACCATCACCTGATCCTTCCCAACCCCCAAAATCGATCAAGACTTCAAAATAGATACTTGACATGTACTAGAAAAAGATACTCCTAATCAAGATCTATCATTATAGATATAGATGAGTCATTTTGGAGCATCCTGAAGGATTTTTGATGTTCTAGACGAAAATCAAATCACACCCAAAACCATCACCTGATCCTTCCCAACCCCCAAAATCGATCAAGACTTCAAAATAGATACTTGACATGTACTAGAAAAAGATACTCCTAATCAAGATCTATCATTATAGATATAGATGAGTCATTTTGGAGCATCCTGAAGGATTTTTGATGTTCTAGACGAAAATCAAATCACACCCAAAACCATCACCTGATCCTTCCCAACCCCCAAAATCGATCAAGACTTCAAAATAGATACTTGACATGTACTAGAAAAAGATACTCCTAATCAAGATCTATCATTATAGATATAGATGAGTCATTTTGGAGCATCCTGAAGGATTTTTGATGTTCTAGACGAAAATCAAATCACACCCAAAACCATCACCTGATCCTTCCCAACCCCCAAAATCGATCAAGACTTCAAAATAGATACTTGACATGTACTAGAAAAAGATACTCCTAATCAAGATCTATCATTATAGATATAGATGAGTCATTTTGGAGCATCCTGAAGGATTTTTGATGTTCTAGACGAAAATCAAATCACACCCAAAACCATCACCTGATCCTTCCCAACCCCCAAAATCGATCAAGACTTCAAAATAGATACTTGACATGTACTAGAAAAAGATACTCCTAATCAAGATCTATCATTATAGATATAGATGAGTCATTTTGGAGCATCCTGAAGGATTTTTGATGTTCTAGACGAAAATCAAATCACACCCAAAACCATCACCTGATCCTTCCCAACCCCCAAAATCGATCAAGACTTCAAA
Organism: Eupeodes corollae; assembly: GCF_945859685.1. Classification (NCBI taxonomy): domain Eukaryota; kingdom Metazoa; phylum Arthropoda; class Insecta; order Diptera; family Syrphidae; genus Eupeodes; species Eupeodes corollae. Next base: position 51,551 of record NW_026605666.1, on the reverse strand, counting down.
ATAGATACTTGACATGTACTAGAAAAAGATACTCCTAATCAAGATCTATCATTATAGATATAGATGAGTCATTTTGGAGCATCCTGAAGGATTTTTGATGTTCTAGACGAAAATCAAATCACACCCAAAACCATCACCTGATCCTTCCCAACCCCCAAAATCGATCAAGACTTCAAAATAGATACTTGACATGTACTAGAAAAAGATACTCCTAATCAAGATCTATCATTATAGATATAGATGAGTCATTTTGGAGCATCCTGAAGGATTTTTGATGTTCTAGACGAAAATCAAATCACACCCAAAACCATCACCTGATCCTTCCCAACCCCCAAAATCGATCAAGACTTCAAAATAGATACTTGACTTGTACTAGAAAAAGATACTCCTAATCAAGATCTATCATTATAGATATAGATGAGTCATTTTGGAGCATCCTGAAGGATTTTTGATGTTCTAGACGAAAATCAAATCACACCCAAAACCATCACCTGATCCTTCCCAACCCCCAAAATCGATCAAGACTTCAAAATAGATACTTGACATGTACTAGAAAAAGATACTCCTAATCAAGATCTATCATTATAGATATAGATGAGTCATTTTGGAGCATCCTGAAGGATTTTTGATGTTCTAGACGAAAATCAAATCACACCCAAAACCATCACCTGATCCTTCCCAACCCCCAAAATCGATCAAGACTTCAAAATAGATACTTGACATGTACTAGAAAAAGATACTCCTAATCAAGATCTATCATTATAGATATAGATGAGTCATTTTGGAGCATCCTGAAGGATTTTTGATGTTCTAGACGAAAATCAAATCACACCCAAAACCATCACCTGATCCTTCCCAACCCCCAAAATCGATCAAGACTTCAAAATAGATACTTGACATGTACTAGAAAAAGATACTCCTAATCAAGATCTATCATTATAGATATAGATGAGTCATTTTGGAGCATCCTGAAGGATTTTTGATGTTCTAGACGAAAATCAAATCACACCCAAAACCATCACCTGATCCTTCCCAACCCCCAAAATCGATCAAGACTTCAAAATAGATACTTGACATGTACTAGAAAAAGATACTCCTAATCAAGATCTATCATTATAGATATAGATGAGTCATTTTGGAGCATCCTGAAGGATTTTTGATGTTCTAGACGAAAATCAAATCACACCCAAAACCATCACCTGATCCTTCCCAACCCCCAAAATCGATCAAGACTTCAAAATAGATACTTGACATGTACTAGAAAAAGATACTCCTAATCAAGATCTATCATTATAGATATAGATGAGTCATTTTGGAGCATCCTGAAGGATTTTTGATGTTCTAGACGAAAATCAAATCACACCCAAAACCATCACCTGATCCTTCCCAACCCCCAAAATCGATCAAGACTTCAAAATAGATACTTGACATGTACTAGAAAAAGATACTCCTAATCAAGATCTATCATTATAGATATAAATGAGTCATTTTGGAGCATCCTGAAGGGTTTTTGATGTTCTAGACGAAAATCAAATCACACCCAAAACCATCACCTGATCCTTCCCAACCCCCAAAATCGATCAAGACTTCAAAATAGATACTTGACATGTACTAGAAAAAGATACTCCTAATCAAGATCTATCATTATAGATATAGATGAGTCATTTTGGAGCATCCTGAAGGATTTTTGATGTTCTAGACGAAAATCAAATCACACCCAAAACCATCACCTGATCCTTCCCAACCCCCAAAATCTATCAAGACTTCAAAATAGATACTTGACATGTACTAGAAAAAGATACTCCTAATCAAGATCTATCATTATAGATATAGATGAGTCATTTTGGAGCATCCTGAAGGATTTTTGATGTTCTAGACGAAAATCAAATCACACCCAAAACCATCACCTGATCCTTCCCAACCCCCAAAATCGATCAAGACTTCAAAATAGATACTTGACATGTACTAGAAAAAGATACTCCTAATCAAGATCTATCATTATAGATATAGATGAGTCATTTTGGAGCATCCTGAAGGATTTTTGATGTTCTAGACGAAAATCAAATCACACCCAAAACCATCACCTGATCCTTCCCAACCCCCAAAATCGATCAAGACTTCAAAATAGATACTTGACATGTACTAGAAAAAGATACTCCTAATCAAGATCTATCATTATAAATATAGATGAGTCATTTTGGAGCATCCTGAAGGATTTTTGATGTTCTAGACGAAAATCAAATCACACCCAAAACCATCACCTGATCCTTCCCAACCCCCAAAATCGATCAAGACTTCAAAATAGATACTTGACATGTACTAGAAAAAGATACTCCTAATCAAGATCTATCATTATAGATATAGATGAGTCATTTTGGAGCATCCTGAAGGATTTTTGATGTTCTAGACGAAAATCAAATCACACCCAAAACCATCACCTGATCCTTCCCAACCCCCAAAATCGATCAAGACTTCAAAATAGATACTTGACATGTACTAGAAAAAGATACTCCTAATCAAGATCTATCATTATAGATATAGATGAGTCATTTTGGAGCATCCTGAAGGATTTTTGATGTTCTAGACGAAAATCAAATCACACCCAAAACCATCACCTGATCCTTCCCAACCCCCAAAATCGATCAAGACTTCAAAAAAGATACTTGACATGTACTAGAAAAAGATACTCCTAATCAAGATCTATCATTATAGATATAGATGAGTCATTTTGGAGCATCCTGAAGGATTTTTGATGTTCTAGACGAAAATCAAATCACACCCAAAACCATCACCTGATCCTTCCCAACCCCCAAAATCGACCAAGACTTCAAAATAGATACTTGACATGTACTAGAAAAAGATACTCCTAATCAAGATCTATCATTATAGATATAGATGAGTCATTTTGGAGCATCCTGAAGGATTTTTGATGTTCTAGACGAAAATCAAATCACACCCAAAACCATCACCTGATCCTTCCCAACCCCCAAAATCGATCAAGACTTCAAAATAGATACTTGACATGTACTAGAAAAAGATACTCCTAATCAAGATCTATCATTATAGATATAGATGAGTCATTTTGGAGCATCCTGAAGGATTTTTGATGTTCTAGACGAAAATCAAATCACACCCAAAACCATCACCTGATCCTTCCCAACCCCCAAAATCGATCAAGACTTCAAAATAGATACTTGACATGTACTAGAAAAAGATACTCCTAATCAAGATCTATCATTATAGATATAGATGAGTCATTTTGGAGCATCCTGAAGGATTTTTGATGTTCTAGACGAAAATCAAATCACACCCAAAACCATCACCTGATCCTTCCCAACCCCCAAAATCGATCAAGACTTCAAAATAGATACTTGACATGTACTAGAAAAAGATACTCCTAATCAAGATCTATCATTATAGATATAGATGAGTCATTTTGGAGCATCCTGAAGGATTTTTGATGTTCTAGACGAAAATCAAATCACACCCAAAACCATCACCTGATCCTTCCCAACCCCCAAAATCGATCAAGACTTCAAAATAGATACTTGACATGTACTAGAAAAAGATACTCCTAATCAAGATCTATCATTATAGATATAGATGAGTCATTTTGGAGCATCCTGAAGGATTTTTGATGTTCTAGACAAAAATCAAATCACACCCAAAACCATCACCTGATCCTTCCCAACCCCCAAAATCGATCAAGACTTCAAAATAGATACTTGACATGTACTAGAAAAAGATACTCCTAATCAAGATCTATCATTATAGATATAGATGAGTCATTTTGGAGCATCCTGAAGGATTTTTGATGTTCTAGACGAAAATCAAATCACACCCAAAACCATCACCTGATCCTTCCCAACCCCCAAAATCGATCAAGACTTCAAAATAGATACTTGACATGTACTAGAAAAAGATACTCCTAATCAAGATCTATCATTATAGATATAGATGACTCATTTTGGAGCATCCTGAAGGATTTTTGATGTTCTAGACGAAAATCAAATCACACCCAAAACCACCACCTGATCCTTCCCAACCCCCAAAATCGATCAAGACTTCAAAATAGATACTTGACATGTACTAGAAAGAGATACTCCTAATCAAGATCTATCATTATAGATATAGATGAGTCATTTTGGAGCATCCTGAAGGATTTTTGATGTTCTAGACGAAAATCAAATCACACCCAAAACCATCACCTGATCCTTCCCAACCCCCAAAATCGATCAAGACTTCAAAATAGATACTTGACATGTACTAGAAAAAGATACTCCTAATCAAGATCTATCATTATAGGTATAGATGAGTCATTTTGGAGCATCCTGAAGGATTTTTGATGTTCTAGACGAAAATCAAATCACACCCAAAACCATCACCTGATCCTTCCCAACCCCCAAAATCGATCAAGACTTCAAAATAGATACTTGACATGTACTAGAAAAAGATACTCCTAATCAAGATCTATCATTATAGATATAGATGAGTCATTTTGGAGCATCCTGAAGGATTTTTGATGTTCTAGACGAAAATCAAATCACACCCAAAACCATCACCTGATCCTTCCCAACCCCCAAAATCGATCAAGACTTCAAAATAGATACTTGAAATGTACTAGAAAAAGATACTCCTAATCAAGATCTATCATTATAGATATAGATGAGTCATTTTGGAGCATCCTGAAGGATTTTTGATGTTCTAGACGAAAATCAAATCACACCCAAAACCATCACCTGATCCTTCCCAACCCCCAAAATCGATCAAGACTTCAAAATAGATACTTGACATGTACTAGAAAAGATACTCCTAATCAAGATCTATCATTATAGATATAGATGAGTCATTTTGGAGCATCCTGAAGGATTTTTGATGTTCTAGACGAAAATCAAATCACACCCAAAACCATCACCTGATCCTTCCCAACCCCCAAAATCGATCAAGACTTCAAAATAGATACTTGACATGTACTAGAAAAAGATATTCCTAATCAAGATCTATCATTATAGATATAGATGAGTCATTTTGGAGCATCCTGAAGGATTTTTGATGTTCTAGACGAAAATCAAATCACACCCAAAACCATCACCTGATCCTTCCCAACCCCCAAAATCGATCAAGACTTCAAAATAGATACTTGACATGTACTAGAAAAAGATACTCCTAATCAAGATCTATCATTATAGATATAGATGAGTCATTTTGGAGCATCCTGAAGGATTTTTGATGTTCTAGACGAAAATCAAATCACACCCAAAACCATCACCTGATCCTTCCCAACCCCCAAAATCGATCAAGACTTCAAAATAGATACTTGACATGTACTAGAAAAAGATACTCCTAATCAAGATCTATAATTATAGATATAGATGAGTCATTTTGGAGCATCCTGAAGGATTTTTGATGTTCTAGACGAAAATCAAATCACACCCAAAACCATCACCTGATTCTTCCCAACCCCCAAAATCGATCAAGACTTCAAAATAGATACTTGACATGTACTAGAAAAAGATACTCCTAATCAAGATCTATCATTATAGATATAGATGAGTAATTTTGGAGCATCCTGAAGGATTTTTGATGTTCTAGACGAAAATCAAATCACACCCAAAACCATCACCTGATCCTTCCCAACCCCCAAAATCGATCAAGACTTCAAAATAGATACTTGACATGTACAAGAAAAAGATACTCCTAATCAAGATCTATCATTATAGATATAGATGAGTCATTTTGGAGCATCCTGAAGGATTTTTGATGTTCTAGACGAAAATCAAATCACACCCAAAACCATCACCTGATCCTTCCCAACCCCCAAAATCGATCAAGACTTCAAAATAGATACTTGACATGTACTAGAAAAAGATACTCCTAATCAAGATCTATCATTATAGATATAGATGAGTCATTTTGGAGCATCCTGAAGGATTTTTGATGTTCTAGACGAAAATCAAATCACACCCAAAACCATCACCTGATCCTTCCCAACCCCCAAAATCGATCAAGACTTCAAAATAGATACTTGACATGTACTAGAAAAAGATACTCCTAATCAAGATCTATCATTATAGATATAGATGAGTCATTTTGGAGCATCCTGAAGGATTTTTGATGTTCTAGACGAAAATCAAATCACACCCAAAACCATCACCTGATCCTTCCCAACCCCCAAAATCGATCAAGACTTCAAAATAGATACTTGACATGTACTAGAAAAAGATACTCCTAATCAAGATCTATCATTATAGATATAGATGAGTCATTTTGGAGCATCCTGAAGGATTTTTGATGTTCTAGACGAAAATCAAATCACACCCAAAACCATCACCTGATCCTTCCCAACCCCCAAAATCGATCAAGACTTCAAAATAGATACTTGACATGTACTAGAAAAAGATACTCCTAATCAAGATCTATCATTATAGATATAGATGAGTCATTTTGGAGCATCCTGAAGGATTTTTGATGTTCTAGACGAAAATCAAATCACACCCAAAACCATCACCTGATCCTTCCCAACCCCCAAAATCGATCAAGACTTCAAAATAGATACTTGACATGTACTAGAAAAAGATACTCCTAATCAAGATCTATCATTATAGATATAGATGAGTCATTTTGGAGCATCCTGAAGGATTTTTGATGTTCTAGACGAAAATCAAATCACACCCAAAACCATCACCTGATCCTTCCCAACCCCCAAAATCGATCAAGACTTCAAAATAGATACTTGACATGTACTAGAAAAAGATACTCCTAATCAAGATCTATCATTATAGATATAGATGAGTCATTTTGGAGCATCCTGAAGGATTTTTGATGTTCTAGACGAAAATCAAATCACACCCAAAACCATCACCTGATCCTTCCCAACCCCCAAAATCGATCAAGACTTCAAAATAGATACTTGACATGTACTAGAAAAAGATACTCCTAATCAAGATCTATCATTATAGATATAGATGAGTCATTTTGGAGCATCCTGAAGGATTTTTGATGTTCTAGACGAAAATCAAATCACACCCAAAACCATCACCTGATCCTTCCCAACCCCCAAAATCGATCAAGACTTCAAAATAGATACTTGACATGTACTAGAAAAAGATACTCCTAATCAAGATCTATCATTATAGATATAGATGAGTCATTTTGGAGCATCCTGAAGGATTTTTGATGTTCTAGACGAAAATCAAATCACACCCAAAACCATCACCTGATCCTTCCCAACCCCCAAAATCGATCAAGACTTCAAAATAGATACTTGACATGTACTAGAAAAAGATACTCCTAATCAAGATCGATCATTATAGATATAGATGAGTCATTTTGGAGCATCCTGAAGGATTTTTGATGTTCTAGACGAAAATCAAATCACACCCAAAACCATCACCTGATCCTTCCCAACCCCCAAAATCGATCAAGACTTCAAAATAGATACTTGACATGTACTAGAAAAAGATACTCCTAATCAAGATCTATCATTATAGATATAGATGAGTCATTTTGGAGCATCCTGAAGGATTTTTGATGTTCTAGACGAAAATCAAATCACACCCAAAACCATCACCTGATCCTTCCCAACCCCCAAAATCGATCAAGACTTCAAAATAGATACTTGACATGTACTAGAAAAAGATACTCCTAATCAAGATCTATCATTATAGATATAGATGAGTCATTTTGGAGCATCCTGAAGGATTTTTGATGTTCTAGACGAAAATCAAATCACACCCAAAACCATCACCTGATCCTTCCCAACCCCCAAAATCGATCAAGACTTCAAAATAGATACTTGACATGAACTAGAAAAAGATACTCCTAATCAAGATCTATCATTATAGATATAGATGAGTCATTTTGGAGCATCCTGAAGGATTTTTGATGTTCTAGACGAAAATCAAATCACACCCAAAACCATCACCTGATCCTTCCCAACCCCCAAAATCGATCAAGACTTCAAAATAGATACTTGACATGTAGAAGAAAAAGATACTCCTAATCAAGATCTATCATAATAGATATAGATGAGTCATTTTGGAGCATCCTGAAGGATTTTTGATGTTCTAGACGAAAATCAAATCACACCCAAAACCATCACCTGATCCTTCCCAACCCCCAAAATCGATCAAGACTTCAAAATAGATACTTGACATGTACTAGAAAAAGATACTCCTAATCAAGATCTATCATTATAGATATAGATGAGTCATTTTGGAGCATCCTGAAGGATTTTTGATGTTCTAGACGAAAATCAAATCACACCCAAAACCATCACCTGATCCTTCCCAACCCCCAAAATCGATCAAGACTTCAAAATAGATACTTGACATGTACTAGAAAAAGATACTCCTAATCAAGATCTATCATTATAGATATAGATGAGTCATTTTGGAGCATCCTGAAGGATTTTTGATGTTCTAGACGAAAATCAAATCACACCCAAAACCATCACCTGATCCTTCCCAACCCCCAAAATCGATCAAGACTTCAAAATAGATACTTGACATGTACTAGAAAAAGATACTCCTAATCAAGATCTATCATTATAGATATAGATGAGTCATTTTGGAGCATCCTGAAGGATTTTTGATGTTCTAGACGAAAATCAAATCACACCCAAAACCATCACCTGATCCTTCCCAACCCCCAAAATCGATCAAGACTTCAAAATAGATACTTGACATGTACTAGAAAAAGATACTCCTAATCAAGATCTATCATTATAGATATAGATGAGTCATTTTGGAGCATCCTGAAGGATTTTTGATGTTCTAGACGAAAATCAAATCACACCCAAAACCATCACCTGATCCTTCCCAACCCCCAAAATCGATCAAGACTTCAAAATAGATACTTGACATGTACTAGAAAAAGATACTCCTAATCAAGATCTATCATTATAGATATAGATGAGTCATTTTGGAGCATCCTGAAGGATTTTTGATGTTCTAGACGAAAATCAAATCACACCCAAAACCATCACCTGATCCTTCCCAACCCCCAAAATCGATCAAGACTTCAAAATAGATACTTGACATGTACTAGAAAAAGATACTCCTAATCAAGATCTATAATTATAGATATAGATGAGTCATTTTGGAGCATCCTGAAGGATTTTTGATGTTCTAGACGAAAATCAAATCACACCCAAAACCATCACCTGATCCTTCCCAACCCCCAAAATCGATCAAGACTTCAAAATAGATACTTGACATGTACTAGAAAAAGATACTCCTAATCAAGATCTATCATTATAGATATAGATGAGTCATTTTGGAGCATCCTGAAGGATTTTTGATGTTCTAGACGAAAATCAAATCACACCCAAAACCATCACCTGATCCTTCCCAACCCCCAAAATCGATCAAGACTTCAAAATAGATACTTGACATGTACTAGAAAAAGATACTCCTAATCAAGATCTATCATTATAGATATAGATGAGTCATTTTGGAGTATCCTGAAGGATTTTTGATGTTCTAGACGAAAATCAAATCACACCCAAAACCATCACCTGATCCTTCCCAACCCCCAAAATCGATCAAGACTTCAAAATAGATACTTGACATGTACTAGAAAAAGATACTCCTAATCAAGATATATCATTATAGATATAGATGAGTCATTTTGGAGCATCCTGAAGGATTTTTGATGTTCTAGACGAAAATCAAATCACACCCAAAACCATCACCTGATCCTTCCCAACCCCCAAAATCGATCAAGACTTCAAAATAGATACTTGACATGTACTAGAAAAAGATACTCCTAATCAAGATCTATCATTATAGATATAGATGAGTCATTTTGGAGCATCCTGAAGGATTTTTGATGTTCTAGACGAAAATCAAATCACACCCAAAACCATCACCTGATCCTTCCTAACCCCCAAAATCGATCAAGACTTCAAAATAGATACTTGACATGTACTAGAAAAAGATACTCCTAATCAAGATCTATCATTATAGATATAGATGAGTCATTTTGGAGCATCCTGAAGGATTTTTGATGTTCTAGACGAAAATCAAATCACACCCAAAACCATCACCTGATCCTTCCCAACCCCCAAAATCGATCAAGACTTCAAAATAGATACTTGACATGTACTAGAAAAAGATACTCCTAATCAAGATCTATCATTATAGATATAGATGAGTCATTTTGGAGCATCCTGAAGGATTTTTGATGTTCTAGACGAAAATCAAATCACACCCAAAACCATCACCTGATCCTTCCCAACCCCCAAAATCGATCAAGACTTCAAAATAGATACTTGACATGTACTAGAAAAAGATACTCCTAATCAAGATCTATCATTATAGATATAGATGAGTCATTTTGGAGCATCCTGAAGGATTTTTGATGTTCTAGACGAAAATCAAATCACACCCAAAACCATCACCTGATCCTTCCCAACCCCCAAAATCGATCAAGACTTCAAAATAGATACTTGACATGTACTAGAAAAAGATACTCCTAATCAAGATCTATCATTATAGATATAGATGAGTCATTTTGGAGCATCCTGAAGGATTTTTGATGTTCTAGACGAAAATCAAATCACACCCAAAACCATCACCTGATCCTTCCCAACCCCCAAAATCGATCAAGACTTTAAAATAGATACTTGACATGTACTAGAAAAAGATACTCCTAATCAAGATCTATCATTATAGATATAGATGAGTCATTTTGGAGCATCCTGAAGGATTTTTGATGTTCTAGACGAAAATCAAATCACACCCAAAACCATCACCTGATCCTTCCCAACCCCCAAAATCGATCAAGACTTCAAAATAGATACTTGACATGTACTAGAAAAAGATACTCCTAATCAAGATCTATCATTATAGATATAGATGAGTCATTTTGGAGCATCCTGAAGGATTTTTGATGTTCTAGACGAAAATCAAATCACACCCAAAACCATCACCTGATCCTTCCAAACCCCCAAAATCGATCAAGACTTCAAAATAGATACTTGACATGTACTAGAAAAAGATACTCCTAATCAAGATCTATCATTATAGATATAGATGAGTCATTTTGGAGCATCCTGAAGGATTTTTGATGTTCTAGACGAAAATCAAATCACACCCAAAACCATCACCTGATCCTTCCCAACCCCCAAAATCGATCAAGACTTCAAAATAGATACTTGACATGTACTAGAAAAAGATACTCCTAATCAAGATCTATCATTATAGATATAGATGAGTCATTTTGGAGCATCCTGAAGGATTTTTGATGTTCTAGACGAAAATCTAATCACACCCAAAACCATCACCTGATCCTTCCCAACCCCCAAAATCGATCAAGACTTCAAAATAGATACTTGACATGTACTAGAAAAAGATACTCCTAATCAAGATCTATCATTATAGATATAGATGAGTCATTTTGGAGCATCCTGAAGGATTTTTGATGTTCTAGACGAAAATCAAATCACACCCAAAACCATCACCTGATCCTTCCCAACCCCCAAAATCGATCAAGACTTCAAAATAGATACTTGACATGTACTAGAAAAAGATACTCCTAATCAAGATCTATCATTATAGATATAGATGAGTCATTTTGGAGCATCCTGAAGGATTTTTGATGTTCTAGACGAAAATCAAATCACACCCAAAACCATCACCTGATCCTTCCCAACCCCCAAAATCGATCAAGACTTCAAAATAGATACTTGACATGTACTAGAAAAAGATACTCCTAATCAATATCTATCATTATAGATATAGATGAGTCATTTTGGAGCATCCTGAAGGATTTTTGATGTTCTAGACGAAATTAAATCACACCCAAAACCATCACCTGATCCTTCCCAACCCCCAAAATCGATCAACACTTCAAAATAGATACATGACATGTACTAGAAAAAGATACTCCTAATCAAGATCTATCATTATAGATATAGATGAGTCATTTTGGAGCATCCTGAAGGATTTTTGATGTTCTAGACGAAAATCAAATCACACCCAAAACCATCACCTGATCCTTCCCAACCCCCAAAATCGATCAAGACTTCAAAATAGATACTTGACATGTACTAGAAAAAGATACTCCTAATCAAGATCTATCATTATAGATATAGATGAGTCATTTTGGAGCATCCTGAAGGATTTTTGATGTTCTAGACGAAAATCAAATCACACCCAAAACCATCACCTGATCCTTCCCAACCCCCAAAATCGATCAAGACTTCAAAATAGATACTTGACATGTACTAGAAAAAGATACTCCTAATCAAGATCTATCATTATAGATATAGATGAGTCATTTTGGAGCATCCTGAAGGATTTTTGATGTTCTAGACGAAAATCAAATCACACCCAAAACCATCACCTGATCCTTCCCAACCCCCAAAATCGATCAAGACTTCAAAATAGATACTTGACATGTACTAGAAAAAGATACTCCTAATCAAGATCTATCATTATAGATATAGATGAGTCATTTTGGAGCATCCTGAAGGATTTTTGATGTTCTAGACGAAAATCAAATCACACCCAAAACCATCACCTGATCCTTCCCAACCCCCAAAATCGATCAAGACTTCAAAATAGATACTTGACATGTGCTAGAAAAAGATACTCCTAATCAAGATCTATCATTATAGATATAGATGAGTCATTTTGGCGCATCCTGAAGGATTTTTGATGTTCTAGACGAAAATCAAATCACACCCAAAACCATCACCTGATCCTTCCCAACCCCCAAAATCGATCAAGACTTCAAAATAGATACTTGACTTGTACTAGAAAAAGATACTCCTAATCAAGATCTATCATTATAGATATAGATGAGTCATTTAGAAGCATCCTGAAGGATTTTTGATGTTCTAGACGAAAATCAAATCACACCCAAAACCATCACCTGATCCTTCCCAACCCCCAAAATCGATCAAGGGTTCAAAATAGATACTCGACTTGTACTAGAAAAAGATACTCCTAATCAAGATCTATCATTATAGATATAGATGAGTCATTTAGAAGAATCCTGAAGGATTTTTGATGTTCTAGACGAAAATCAAATCACACCCAAAACCATCACCTGATCTTTCCCAACCCCCAAAATCGATCAAGACTTCAAAATAGATACTTGACATGTACTAAAAAAAGATACTCCTAATCAAGATCTATCATTATAGATATAGATGAGTCATTTTGGAGCATCCTGAAGGATTTTTGATGTTCTAGACGAAAATCAAATCACACCCAAAACCATCACCTGATCCTTCCCAACCCCCAAAATCGATCAAGACTTCAAAATAGATACTTGACATGTACTAGAAAAAGATACTCCTAATCAAGATCTATCATTATAGATATAGATGAGTCATTTTGGAGCATCCTGAAGGATTTTTGATGTTCTAGACGAAAATCAAATCACACCCAAAACCATCACCTGATCCTTCCCAACCCCCAAAATCGATCAAGACTTCAAAATAGATACTTGACTTGCACTAGAAAAAGATACTCCTAATCAAGATCTATCATTATAGATATAGATGAGTCATTTTGGAGCATCCTGAAGGATTTTTGATGTTCTAGACGAAAATCAAATCACACCCAAAACCATCACCTGATCCTTCCCAACCCCCAAAATCGATCAAGGGTTCAAAATAGATACTTGACTTGTACTAGAAAAAGATACTCCTAATCAAGTCTATCATTATAGATATAGATGAGTCATTTTGGAGCATCCTGAAGGATTTTTGATGTTCTAGACGAAAATCAAATCACACCCAAAACCATCACCTGATCCTTCCCAACCCCCAAAATCGATCAGGGGTTCAAAATAGATACTTGACTTGTACAAGAAAAAGATACTCCTAATCAAGATCTATCATTATAGATATAGATGAGTCATTTTGGAGCATCCTGAAGGATTTTTGATGTTCTAGACGAAAATCAAATCACACCCAAAACCATCACCTGATCCTTCCCAACCCCCAAAATCGATCCAGGGTTCAAAATAGATACTTGACTTGTACTAGAAAAAGATACACCTAATCAAGATCTATCATTATAGAAATAGATGAGTCATTTTTGGAGCATCCTGAAGGATTTTTGATGTTCTAGACGAAAATCAAATCACACCCAAAACCATCACCTGATCCTTCCCAACCCCCAAAATCGATCAAGGGTTCAAAATAGATGCTTGACTTGAACTAGAAAAAGATACTCCTAATCAAGATCTATCATTATAGATATAGATGAGTCATTTTGGAGCATCCTGAAGGAGTTTTGATGTTCTAGACGAAAATCAAATCACACCCAAAACCATCACCTGATCCTTCCCAACCCCCAAAATCGATCAAGGGTTCAAAATAGATACTTGACTTGTACTAGAAAAAGATACTCCTAATCAAGATCTATCATTATAGATATAGATGAGTCATTTAGAAGCATCCTGAAGGATTTTTGATGTTCTAGACGAAAATCAAATCACACCCAAAACCATCACCTGATCCTTCCCAACCCCCAAAATCGATCAAGGGTTCAAAATAGATACTTGACATGTACTAGAAAAAGATACTACTAATCAAGATCTATCATTATAGATATAGATGAGTCATTTTGGAGCATCCTGAAGGATTTTTGATGTTCTAGACGAAAATCAAATCACACCCAAAACCATCACCTGATCCTTCCCAACCCCCAAAATCGATCAAGACTTCAAAATAGATACTTGACATGTACTAGAAAAAGATACTCCTAATCAAGATCTATCATTATAGATATAGATGAGTCATTTTGGAGCATCCTGAAGGATTTTTGATGTTCTAGACGAAAATCAAATCACACCCAAAACCATCACCTGATCCTTCCCAACCCCCAAAATCGATCAAGACTTCAAAATAGATACTTGACATGTACTAGAAAAAGATACTCCTAATCAAGATCTATCATTATAGATATAGATGAGTCATTTTGGAGCATCCTGAAGGATTTTTGATGTTCTAGACGAAAATCAAATCACACCCAAAACCATCACCTGATCCTTCCCAACCCCCAAAATCGATCAAGACTTCAAAATAGATACTTGACATGTACTAGAAAAAGATACTCCTAATCAAGATCTATCATTATAGATATAGATGAGTCATTTTGGAGCATCCTGAAGGATTTTTGATGTTCTAGACGAAAATCAAATCACACCCAAAACCATCACCTGATCCTTCCCAACCCCCAAAATCGATCAAGACTTCAAAATAGATACTTGACATGTACTAGAAAAAGATACTCCTAATCAAGATCTATCATTATAGATATAGATGAGTCATTTTGGAGCATCCTGAAGGATTTTTGATGTTCTAGACGAAAATCAAATCACACCCAAAACCATCACCTGATCCTTCCCAACCCCCAAAATCGATCAAGACTTCAAAATAGATACTTGACATGTACTAGAAAAAGATACTCCTAATCAAGATCTATCATTATAGATATAGATGAGTCATTTTGGAGCATCCTGAAGGATTTTTGATGTTCTAGACGAAAATCAAATCACACCCAAAACCATCACCTGATCCTTCCCAACCCCCAAAATCGATCAAGACTTCAAAATAGATACTTGACATGTACTAGAAAAAGATACTCCTAATCAAGATCTATCATTATAGATATAGATGAGTCATTTTGGAGCATCCTGAAGGATTTTTGATGTTCTAGACGAAAATCAAATCACACCCAAAACCATCACCTGATCCTTCCCAACCCCCAAAATCGATCAAGACTTCAAAATAGATACTTGACATGTACTAGAAAAAGATACTCCTAATCAAGATCTATCATTATAGATATAGATGAGTCATTTTGGAGCATCCTGAAGGATTTTTGATGTTCTAGACGAAAATCAAACCACACCCAAAACCATCACCTGATCCTTCCCAACCCCCAAAATCGATCAAGACCTCAAAATAGATACTTGACATGTACTAGAAAAAGATACTCCTAATCAAGATCTATCATTATAGATATAGATGAGTCATTTTGGAGCATCCTGAAGGATTTTTGATGTTCTAGACGAAAATCAAATCACACCCAAAACCATCACCTGATCCTTCCCAACCCCCAAAATCGATCAAGACTTCAAAATAGATACTTGACATGTACTAGAAAAAGATACTCCTAATCAAGATCTATCATTATAGATATAGATGAGTCATTTTGGAGCATCCTGAAGGATTTTTGACGTTCTAGACGAAAATCAAATCACACGCAAAACCATCACCTGATCCTTCCCAACCCCCAAAATCGATCAAGACTTCAAAATAGATACTTGACATGTACTAGAAAAAGATACTCCTAATCAAGATCTATCATTATAGATATAGATGAGTCATTTTGGAGCATCCTGAAGGATTTTTGATGTTCTAGACGAAAATCAAATCACACCCAAAACCATCACCTGATCCTTCCCAACCCCCAAAATCGATCAAGACTTCAAAATAGATACTTGACATGTACTAGAAAAAGATACTCCTAATCAAGATCTATCATTATAGATATAGATGAGTCATTTTGGAGCATCCTGAAGAAAATCAAATCACACCCAAAACCATCACCTGATCCTTCCCAACCCCCAAAATCGATCAAGGGTTCAAAATAGATACTTGACTTGTACTAGAAAAAGATACTACTAATCAAGATCTATCATTATAGATATAGATGAGTCATTTTGGAGCATCCTGAAGGATTTTTGATGTTCTAGACGAAAATCAAATCACACCCAAAACCATCACCTGATCCTTCCCAACCCCCAAAATCGATCAAGACTTCAAATAGATACTTGACATGTACTAGAAAAAGATACTCCTAATCAAGATCTATCATTATAGATATAGATGAGTCATTTTGGAGCATCCTGAAGGATTTTTGATGTTCTAGACGAAAATCAAATCACACCCAAAACCATCACCTGATCCTTCCCAACCCCCAAAATCGATCAAGACTTCAAAATAGATACTTGACATGTACTAGAAAAAGATACTCCTAATCAAGATCTATCATTATAGATATAGATGAGTCATTTTGGAGCATCCTGAAGGATTTTTGATGTTCTAGACGAAAATCAAATCACACCCAAAACCATCACCTGATCCTTCCCAACCCCCAAAATCGATCAAGACTTCAAAATAGATACTTGACATGTACTAGAAAAAGATACTCCTAATCAAGATCTATCATTATAGATATAGATGAGTCATTTTGGAGCATCCTGAAGGATTTTTGATGTTCTAGACGAAAATCAAATCACACCCAAAACCATCACCTGATCCTTCCCAACCCCCAAAATCGATCAAGACTTCAAAATAGATACTTGACATGTACTAGAAAAAGATACTCCTAATCAAGATCTATCATTATAGATATAGATGAGTCATTTTGGAGCATCCTGAAGGATTTTTGATGTTCTAGACGAAAATCAAATCACACCCAAAACCATCACCTGATCCTTCCCAACCCCCAAAATCGATCAAGACTTCAAAATAGATACTTGACATGTACTAGAAAAAGATACTCCTAATCAAGATCTATCATTATAGATATAGATGAGTCATTTTGGAGCATCCTGAAGGATTTTTGATGTTCTAGACGAAAATCAAATCACACCCAAAACCATCACCTGATCCTTCCCAACCCCCAAAATCGATCAAGACTTCAAAATAGATACTTGACATGTACTAGAAAAAGATACTCCTAATCAAGATCTATCATTATAGATATAGATGAGTCATTTTGGAGCATCCTGAAGGATTTTTGATGTTCTAGACGAAAATCAAATCACACCCAAAACCATCACCTGATCCTTCCCAACCCCCAAAATCGATCAAGACTTCAAAATAGATACTTGACATGTACTAGAAAAAGATACTCCTAATCAAGATCTATCATTATAGATATAGATGAGTCATTTTGGAGCATCCTGAAGGATTTTTGATGTTCTAGACGAAAATCAAACCACACCCAAAACCATCACCTGATCCTTCCCAACCCCCAAAATCGATCAAGACCTCAAAATAGATACTTGACATGTACTAGAAAAAGATACTCCTAATCAAGATCTATCATTATAGATATAGATGAGTCATTTTGGAGCATCCTGAAGGATTTTTGATGTTCTAGACGAAAATCAAATCACACCCAAAACCATCACCTGATCCTTCCCAACCCCCAAAATCGATCAAGACTTCAAAATAGATACTTGACATGTACTAGAAAAAGATACTCCTAATCAAGATCTATCATTATAGATATAGATGAGTCATTTTGGAGCATCCTGAAGGATTTTTGATGTTCTAGACGAAAATCAAATCACACGCAAAACCATCACCTGATCCTTCCCAACCCCCAAAATCGATCAAGACTTCAAAATAGATACTTGACATGTACTAGAAAAAGATACTCCTAATCAAGATCTATCATTATAGATATAGATGAGTCATTTTGGAGCATCCTGAAGGATTTTTGATGTTCTAGACGAAAATCAAATCACACCCAAAACCATCACCTGATCCTTCCCAACCCCCAAAATCGATCAAGACTTCAAAATAGATACTTGACATGTACTAGAAAAAGATACTCCTAATCAAGATCTATCATTATAGATATAGATGAGTCATTTTGGAGCATCCTGAAGGATTTTTGATGTTCTAGACGAAAATCAAATCACACCCAAAACCATCACCTGATCCTTCCCAACCCCCAAAATCGATCAAGACTTCAAAATAGATACTTTACATGTACTAGAAAAAGATACTCCTAATCAAGATCTATCATTATAGATATAGATGAGTCATTTTGGAGCATCCTGAAGGATTTTTGATGTTCTAGACGAAAATCAAATCACACCCAAAACCATCACCTGATCCTTCCCAACCCCCAAAATCGATCAAGGGTTCAAAATAGATACTTGACTTTGTACTAGAAAAAGATACTCCTAATCAAGTCTATCATTATAGATATAGATGAGTCATTTTGGAGCATCCTGAAGGATTTTTGATGTTCTAGACGAAAATCAAATCACACCCAAAACCATCACCTGATCCTTCCCAACCCCCAAAATCGATCAGGGGTTCAAAATAGATACTTGACTTGTACTAGAAAAAGATACTCCTAATCAAGATCTATCATTATAGATATAGATAAGTCATTTTGGAGCATCCTGAAGGATTTTTGATGTTCTAGACGAAAATCAAATCACACCCAAAACCATCACCTGATCCTTCCCAACCCCCAAAATCGATCCAGGGTTCAAAATAGATACTTGACTTGTACTAGAAAAAGATACTCCTAATCAAGATCTATCATTATAGAAATAGATGAGTCATTTTTGGAGCATCCTGAAGGATTTTTGATGTTCTAGACGAAAATGAAATCACACCCAAAACCATCACCTGATCCTTCCCAACCCCCAAAATCGATCAAGGGTTCAAAATAGATACTTGACTTGTACTAGAAAAAGATACTCCTAATCAAGATCTATCATTATAGATATATTTGAGTCATTTAGAAGCATCCTGAAGGATTTTTGATGTTCTAGACGAAAATCAAATCACACCCAAAACCATCACCTGATCCTTTCCAACCCCCAAAATCGATCAAGACTTCAAAATAGATACTTGACATGTACTAGAAAAAGATACTCCTAATCAAGATCTATCATTATAGATATAGATGAGTCATTTTGGAGCATCCTGAAGGATTTTTGATGTTCTAGACGAAAATCAAATCACACCCAAAACCATCACCTGATCCTTCCCAACCCCCAAAATCGATCAAGACTTCAAAATAGATACTTGACATGTACTAGAAAAAGATACTCCTAATCAAGATCTATCATTATAGATATAGATGAGTCATTTTGGAGCATCCTGAAGGATTTTTGATGTTCTAGACGAAAATCAAATCACACCCAAAACCATCACCTGATCCTTCCCAACCCCCAAAATCGATCAAGGGTTCAAAATAGATACTTGACTTGTACTAGAAAAAGATACTCCTAATCAAGATCTATCATTATAGATATAGATGAGTCATTTAGAAGCATCCTGAAGGATTTTTGATGTTCTAGACGAAAATCAAATCACACCCAAAACCATCACCTGATCCTTCCCAACCCCCAAAATCGATTCAAGGGTTCAAAATAGATACTTGACTTGTACTAGAAAAAGATACTCCTAATCAAGATCTATCATTATAGATATAGATGAGTCATTTAGAAGAATCCTGAAGAATTTTTGATGTTCTAGACGAAAATCAAATCACACCCAAAACCATCACCTGATCTTTCCCAACCCCCAAAATCGATCAAGACTTCAAAATAGATACTTGACATGTACTAAAAAAAGATACTCCTAATCAAGATCTATCATTATAGATATAGATGAGTCATTTTGGAGCATCCTGAAGGATTTTTGATGTTCTAGACGAAAATCAAATCACACCCAAAACCATCACCTGATCCTTCCCAACCCCCAAAATCGATCAAGACTTCAAAATAGATACTTGACATGTACTAGAAAAAGATACTCCTAATCAAGATCTATCATTATAGATATAGATGAGTCATTTTGGAGCATCCTGAAGGATTTTTGATGTTCTAGACGAAAATCAAATCACACCCAAAACCATCACCTGATCCTTCCCAACCCCCAAAATCGATCAAGACTTCAAAATAGATACTTGACTTGCACTAGAAAAAGATACTCCTAATCAAGATCTATCATTATAGATATAGATGAGTCATTTTGGAGCATCCTGAAGGATTTTTGATGTTCTAGACGAAAATCAAATCACACCCAAAACCATCACCTGATCCTTCCCAACCCCCAAAATCGATCAAGGGTTCAAAATAGATACTTGACTTGTACTAGAAAAAGATACTCCTAATCAAGTCTATCATTATAGATATAGATGAGTCATTTTGGAGCATCCTGAAGGATTTTTGATGTTCTAGACGAAAATCAAATCACACCCAAAACCATCACCTGATCCTTCCCAACCCCCAAAATCGATCAGGGGTTCAAAATAGATACTTGACTTGTACTAGAAAAAGATACTCCTAATCAAGATCTATCATTATAGATATAGATGAGTCATTTTGGAGCATCCTGAAGGATTTTTGATGTTCTAGACGAAAATCAAATCACACCCAAAACCATCACCTGATCCTTCCCAACCCCCAAAATCGATCCAGGGTTCAAAATAGATACTTGACTTGTACTAGAAAAAGATACTCCTAATCAAGATCTATCATTATAGAAATAGATGAGTCATTTTTGGAGCATCCTGAAGGATTTTTGATGTTCTAGACGAAAATCAAATCACACCCAAAACCATCACCTGATCCTTCCCAACCCCCAAAATCGATCAAGACTTCAAAATAGATACTTGACATGTACTAAAAAAAGATACTCCTAATCAGGATCTATCATTATAGATATAGATGAGTCATTTTGGAGCATCCTGAAGGATTTTTGATGTTCTAGACGAAAATCAAATCACACCCAAAACCATCACCTGATCCTTCCCAACCCCCAAAATCGATCAAGACTTCAAAATAGATACTTGACATGTACTAGAAAAAGATACTCCTAATCAAGATCTATCATTATAGATATAGATGAGTCATTTTGGAGCATCCTGAAGGATTTTTGATGTTCTAGACGAAAATCAAATCACACCCAAAACCATCACCTGATCCTTCCAACCCCCAAAATCGATCAAGACTTCAAAATAGATACTTGACATGTACTAGAAAAAGATACTCCTAATCAAGATCTATCATTATAGATATAGATGAGTCATTTTGGAGCATCCTGAAGGATTTTTGATGTTCTAGACGAAAATCAAATCACACCCAAAACCATCACCTGATCCTTCCCAACCCCCAAAATCGATCAAGGGTTCAAAATAGATGCTTGACTTGAACTAGAAAAAGATACTCCTAATCAAGATCTATCATTATAGATATAGATGAGTCATTTTGGAGCATCCTGAAGGATTTTTGATGTTCTAGACGAAAATCAAATCACACCCAAAACCATCACCTGATCCTTCCCAACCCCCAAAATCGATCAAGGGTTCAAAATAGATACTTGACTTGTACTAGAAAAAGATACTCCTAATCAAGATCTATCATTATAGATATAGATGAGTCATTTAGAAGCATCCTGAAGGATTTTTGATGTTCTAGACGAAAATCAAATCACACCCAAAACCATCACCTGATCCTTCCCAACCCCCAAAATCGATCAAGGGTTCAAAATAGATACTTGACTTGTACTAGAAAAAGATACTCCTAATCAAGATCTATCATTATAGATATAGATGAGTCATTTTGGAGCATCCTGAAGGATTTTTGATGTTCTAGACGAAAATCAAATCACACCCAAAACCATCACCTGATCCTTCCCAACCCCTAAAATCGATCAAGAGTTCAAAATAGATACTTGACTTGTACTAGAAAAAGATACTCCTAATCAAGATCTATCATTATAGATATAGATGAGTCATTTTGGAGCATCCTGAAGGATTTTTGATGTTCTAGACGAAAATCAAATCACACCCAAAACCATCACCTGATCCTTCCCAACCCCCAAAATCGATCAAGACTTCAAAATAGATACTTGACATGTACTAAAAAAAGATACTCCTAATCAAGATCTATCATTATAGATATAGATGAGTCATTTTGGAGCATCCTGAAGGATTTTTGATGTTCTAGACGAAAATCAAATCACACCCAAAACCATCACCTGATCCTTCCCAACCCCCAAAATCGATCAAGACTTCAAAATAGATACTTGACATGTACTAGAAAAAGATACTCCTAATCAAGATCTATCATTATAGATATAGATGAGTCATTTTGGAGCATCCTGAAGGATTTTTGATGTTCTAGACGAAAATCAAATCACACCCAAAACCATCACCTGATCCTTCCCAACCCCCAAAATCGATCAAGACTTCAAAATAGATACTTGACATGTACTAGAAAAAGATACTCCTAATCAAGATCTATCATTATAGATATAGATGAGTCATTTTGGAGCATCCTGAAGGATTTTTGATGTTCTAGACGAAAATCAAATCACACCCAAAACCATCACCTGATCCTTCCCAACCCCCAAAATCGATCAAGACTTCAAAATAGATACTTGACATGTACTAGAAAAAGATACTCCTAATCAAGATCTATCATTATAGATATAGATTAGTCATTTTGGAGCATCCTGAAGGATTTTTGATGTTCTAGACGAAAATCAAATCACACCCAAAACCATCACCTGATCCTTCCCAACCCCCAAAATCGATCAAGACTTCAAAATAGATACTTGACATGTACTAGAAAAAGATATTCCTAATCAAGATCTATCATTATAGATATAGATAAGTCATTTTGGAGCATCCTGAAGGATTTTTGATGTTCTAGACGAAAATCAAATCACACCCAAAACCATCACCTGATCCTTCCCAACCCCCAAAATCGATCAAGACTTCAAAATAGATACTTGACATGTACTAGAAAAAGATACTCCTAATCAAGATCTATCATTATAGATATAGATGAGTCATTTTGGAGCATCCTGAAGGATTTTTGATGTTCTAGACGAAAATCAAATCACACCCAAAACCATCACCTGATCCTTCCCAACCCCCAAAATCGATCAAGACTTCAAAATAGATACTTGACATGTACTAAAAAAAGATACTCCTAATCAAGATCTATCATTATAGATATAGATGAGTCATTTTGGAGCATCCTGAAGGATTTTTGATGTTCTAGACGAAAATCAAATCACACCCAAAACCATCACCTGATCCTTCCCAACCCCCAAAATCGATCAAGACTTCAAAATAGATACTTGACATGTACTAGAAAAAGATACTCCTAATCAAGATCTATCATTATAGATATAGATGAGTCATTTTGGAGCATCCTGAAGGATTTTTGATGTTCTAGACGAAAATCAAATCGCACCCAAAACCATCACCTGATCCTTCCCAACCCCCAAAATCGATGAAGACTTCAAAATAGATACTTGACATGTACTAGAAAAAGATACTCCTAATCAAGATCTATCATTATAGATATAGATGAGTCATTTTGGAGCATCCTGAAGGATTTTTGATGTTCTAGACGAAAATCAAATCACACCCAAAACCATCACCTGATCCTTCCCAACCCCCAAAATCGATCAAGGGTTCAAAATAGATACTTGACTTGTACTAGAAAAAGATACTCCTAACCAAGTCTATCATTATAGATATAGATGAGTCATTTTGGAGCATCCTGAAGGATTTTTGATATTCTAGAAGAAAATCAAATCACACCCAAAACCATCACCTGATCCTTCCCAGCCCCCTAAATCGATCAGGGGTTCAAAATAGATACTCGACTTGTAATAGAAAAAGATACTCCTAATCAAGATCTATCATTATAGAAATAGATGAGTCATTTTTGGAGCATCCTGAAGGATTTTTGATGTTCTAGACGAAAATCAAATCACACCCAAAACCATCACCTGATCCTTCCCAACCCCCAAAATCGATCAAGGGTTCAAAATAGATACTTGACTTGTACTAGAAAAAGATACTCCTAATCAAGATCTATCATTATAGATATAGATGAGTCATTTTGGAGCATCCTGAAGGATTTTTGATGTTCTAGACGAAAATCAAATCACACCCAAAACCATCACCTGATCTTTCCCAACCCCCAATATCGATCAAGGGTTCAAAATAGATACTTG
Source organism: Eupeodes corollae (assembly GCF_945859685.1). Taxonomy (NCBI): domain Eukaryota; kingdom Metazoa; phylum Arthropoda; class Insecta; order Diptera; family Syrphidae; genus Eupeodes; species Eupeodes corollae. The sequence continues at coordinate 26,782 of NW_026605666.1, read as the reverse complement.
ACTTGTACTAATCAAGATCTTTCATTATGGATATAGATGAGTCATTTTGGAGCATCCTGAAGGATTTTTGATGTTCTAGACGAAAATCAAATCACACCCAAAACCATCACCTGATCCTTCCCAACCCCTAAAATCGATCAAGAGTTCAAAATAGATACTTGACTTGTACTAGAAAAAGATACTCCTAATCAAGATCTATCATTATAGATATAGATGAGTCATTTAGAAGCATCCTGAAGGATTTTTGATGTTCTAGACGAAAATCAAATCACACCCAAAACCATCACCTGATCCTTCCCAACCCCCAAAATCGATCAAGACTTCAAAATAGATACTTGACATGTACTAGAAAAAGATACTCCTAATCAAGATCTATCATTATAGATATAGATGAGTCATTTTGGAGCATCCTGAAGGATTTTTGATGTTCTAGACGAAAATCAAATCACACCCAAAACCATCACCTGATCCTTCCCAACCCCCAAAATCGATCAAGACTTCAAAATAGATACTTGACATGTACTAGAAAAAGATACTCCTAATCAAGATCTATCATTATAGATATAGATGAGTCGTTTTGGAGCATCCTGAAGGATTTTTGATGTTCTAGACGAAAATCAAATCACACCCAAAACCATCACCTGATCTTTCCCAACCCCCAAAATCGATCAAGACTTCAAAATAGATACTTGACATGTACTAGAAAAAGATACTCCTAATCAAGATCTATCATTATAGATATAGATGAGTCATTTTGGAGCATCCTGAAGGATTTTTGATGTTCTAGACGAAAATCAAATCACACCCAAAACCATCACCTGATCCTTCCCAACCCCCAAAATCGATCAAGACTTCAAAATAGATACTTGACATGTACTAGAAGAAGATACTCCTAATCAAGGTCTATCATTATAGATATAGATGAGTCATTTTGGAGCATCCTGAAGGATTTTTGATGTTCTAGACGAAAATCAAATCACACCCAAAACCATCACCTGATCCTTCCCAACCCCCAAAATCGATCAAGACTTCAAAATAGATACTTGACATGTACTAGAACAAGATACTCCTAATCAAGATCTATCATTATAGATATAGATGAGTCATTTTGGAGCATCCTGAAGGATTTTTGATGTTCTAGACGAAAATCAAATCACACCCAAAACCATCACCTGATCCTTCCCAACCCCCAAAATCGATCAAGACTTCAAAATAGATACTTGACATGTACTAGAAAAAGATACTCCTAATCAAGATCTATCATTATAGATATAGATGAGTCATTTTGGAGCATCCTGAAGGATTTTTGATGTTCTAGACGAAAATCAAATCACACCCAAAACCATCACCTGATCCTTCCCAACCCCCAAAATCGATCAAGACTTCAAAATAGATACTTGACATGTACTAGAAAAAGATACTCCTAATCAAGATCTATCATTATAGATATAGATGAGTCATTTTGGAGCATCCTGAAGGATTTTTGATGTTCTAGACGAAAATCAAATCACACCCAAAACCATCACCTGATCCTTCCCAACCCCCAAAATCGATCAAGACTTCAAAATAGATACTTGACATGTACTAGAAAAAGATACTCCTAATCAAGATCTATCATTATAGATATAGATGAGTCATTTTGGAGCATCCTGAAGGATTTTTGATGTTCTAGACGAAAATCAAATCACACCCAAAACCATCACCTGATCCTTCCCAACCCCCAAAATCGACCACGACTTCAAAATAGATACTTGACATGTACTAGAAAAAGATACTCCTAATCAAGATCTATCATTATAGATATAGATGAGTCATTTTGGAGCATCCTGAAGGATTTTTGATGTTCTAGACGAAAATCAAATCACACCCAAAACCATCACCTGATCCTTCCCAACCCCCAAAATCGATCAAGACTTCAAAATAGATACTTGACATGTACTAGAAAAAGATACTCCTAATCAAGATCTATCATTATAGATATAGATGAGTCATTTTGGAGCATCCTGAAGGATTTTTGATGTTCTAGACGAAAATCAAATCACACCCAAAACCATCACCTGATCCTTCCCAACCCCCAAAATCGATCAAGACTTCAAAATAGATACTTGACATGTACTAGAAAAAGATACTCCTAATCAAGATCTATCATTATAGATATAGATGAGTCATTTTGGAGCATCCTGAAGGATTTTTGATGTTCTAGACGAAAATCAAATCACACCCAAAACCATCACCTGATCCTTCCCAACCCCCAAAATCGATCAAGACTTCAAAATAGATACTTGACATGTACTAGAAAAAGATACTCCTAATCAAGATCTATCATTATAGATATAGATGAGTCATTTTGGAGCATCCTGAAGGATTTTTGATGTTCTAGACGAAAATCAAATCACACCCAAAACCATCACCTGATCCTTCCCAACCCCCAAAATCGATCAAGACTTCAAAATAGATACTTGACATGTACTAGAAAAAGATACTTCTAATCAAGATCTATCATTATAGATATAGATGAGTCATTTTGGAGCATCCTGAAGGATTTTTGATGTTCTAGACGAAAATCAAATCACACCCAAAACCATCACCTGATCCTTCCCAACCCCCAAAATCGATCAAGGGTTCAAAATAGATACTTGACTTGTACTAGAAAAAGATACTCCTAATCAAGTCTATCATTATAGATATAGATGAGTCATTTTGGAGCATCCTGAAGGATTTTTGATGTTCTAGACGAAAATCAAATCACACCCAAAACCATCACCTGATCCTTCCCAACCCCCAAAATCGATCAGGGGTTCAAAATAGATACTTGACATGTACTAGAAAAAGATACTCCTAATCAAGATCTATCATTATAGATATAGATGAGTCATTTTGGAGCATCCTGAAGGATTTTTGATGTTCTAGACGAAAATCAAATCACACCCAAAACCATCACCTGATCCTTCCCAACCCCCAAAATCGATCCAGGGTTCAAAATAGATACTTGACTTGTACTAGAAAAAGATACTCCTAATCAAGATCTATTATTATAGAAATAGATGAGTCATTTTTGGAGCATCCTGAAGGATTTGTGATATTCTAGACGAAAATCAAATCACATCCAAAACCATCACCTGATCCTTCCCAACCCCCAAAATCGATCAAGGGTTCAAAATAGATACTTGACTTGTACTAGAAAAAGATACTCCTAATCAAGATCTATCATTATAGATATAGATGAGTCATTTTGGAGCATCCTGAAGGATTTTTGATGTTCTAGACGAAAATCAAATCACACCCAAAACCATCACCTGATCCTTCCCAACCCCCAAAATCGATCAAGGGTTCAAAATAGATACTTGACTTGTGCTAGAAAAAGATACTCCTAATCAAGATCTATCATTATAGATATAGATGAGTCATTTTGGAGCATCCTGAAGGATTTTTGATGTTCTAGACGAAAATCAAATCACACCCAAAACCATCACCTGATCCTTCCCAACCCCCAAAATCGATCAAGGGTTCAAAATAGATACTTGACTTATACTAAAAAAAGATACTCCTAATCAAGATCTATCATTATAGATATAGATGAGTCATTTTGGAGCATCCTGAAGGATTTTTGATGTTCTAGACGAAAATCAAATCACACCCAAAACCATCACCTGATCCTTCCCAACCCCTAAAATCGATCAAGAGTTCAAAATAGATACTTGACTTGTACTAGAAAAAGATACTCCTAATCAAGATCTATCATTATAGATATAGATGAGTCATTTAGAAGCATCCTGAAGGATTTTTGATGTTCTAGACGAAAATCAAATCACACCCAAAACCATCACCTGATCCTTCCCAACCCCCAAAATCGATCAAGACTTCAAAATAGATACTTGACATGTACTAGAAAAAGATACTCCTAATCAAGATCTATCATTATAGATATAGATAGATATAGATGAGTCATTTTGGAGCATCCTGAAGGATTTTTGATGTTCTAGACGAAAATCAAATCACACCCAAAACCATCACCTGATCCTTCCCAACCCCCAAAATCGATCAAGACTTCAAAATAGATACTTGACATGTACTAGAAAAAGATACTCCTAATCAAGATATATCATTATAGATATAGATGAGTCATTTTGGAGCATCCTGAAGGATTTTTGATGTTCTAGACGAAAATCAAATCACACCCAAAACCATCACCTGATCCTTCCCAACCCCCAAAATCGATCAAGACTTCAAAATAGATACTTGACATGTACTAGAAAAAGATACTCCTAATCAAGATCTATCATTATAGATATAGATGAGTCATTTTGGAGCATCCTGAAGGATTTTTGATGTTCTAGACGAAAATCAAATCACACCCAAAACCATCACCTGATCCTTCCCAACCCCCAAAATCGATCAAGACTTCAAAATAGATACTTGACATGTACTAGAAAAAGATACTCCTAATCAAGATCTATCATTATAGATATAGATGAGTCATTTTGGAGCTTCCTGAAGGATTTTTGATGTTCTAGACGAAAATCAAATCACACCCAAAACCATCACCTGATCCTTCCCAACCCCCAAAATCGATCAAGACTTCAAAATATATACTTGACATGTACTAGAAAAAGATACTCCTAATCAAGATCTATCATTATAGATATAGATGAGTCATTTTGGAGCATCCTGAAGGATCTTTGATGTTCTAGACGAAAATCAAATCACACCCAAAACCATCACCTGATCCTTCCCAACCCCCAAAATCGATCAAGACTTCAAAATAGATACTTGACATGTACTAGAAAAAGATACTCCTAATCAAGATCTATCATTATAGATATAGATGAGTCATTTTGGAGCATCCTGAAGGATTTTTGATGTTCTAGACGAAAATCAAATCACACCCAAAACCATCACCTGATCCTTCCCAACCCCCAAAATCGATCAAGACTTCAAAATAGATACTTGACATGTACTAGAAAAAGATACTCCTAATCAAGATCTATCATTATAGATATAGATGAGTCATTTTGGAGCATCCTGAAGGATTTTTGATGTTCTAGACGAAAATCAAATCACACCCAAAACCATCACCTGATCCTTCCCAACCCCCAAAATCGATCAAGACTTCAAAATAGATACTTGACATGTACTAGAAAAAGATACTCCTAATCAAGATCTATCATTATAGATATAGATGAGTCATTTTGGAGCATCCTGAAGGATTTTTGATGTTCTAGACGAAAATCAAATCACACCCAAAACCATCACCTGATCCTTCCCAACCCCCAAAATCGATCAAGACTTCAAAATAGATACTTGACATGTACTAGAAAAAGATACTCCTAATCAAGATCTATCATTATAGATATAGATGAGTCATTTTGGAGCATCCTGAAGGATTTTTGATGTTCTAGACGAAAATCAAATCACACCCAAAACCATCACCTGATCCTTCCCAACCCCCAAAATCGATCAAGACTTCAAAATAGATACTTGACATGTACTAGAAAAAGATACTCCTAATCAAGATCTATCATTATAGATATAGATGAGTCATTTTGGAGCATCCTGAAGGATTTTTGATGTTCTAGACGAAAATCAAATCACACCCAAAACCATCACCTGATCCTTCCCAACCCCCAAAATCGATCAAGACTTCAAAATAGATACTTGACATGTACTAGAAAAAGATACTCCTAATCAAGATCTATCATTATAGATATAGATGAGTCATTTTGGAGCATCCTGAAGGATTTTTGATGTTCTAGACGAAAATCAAATCACACCCAAAACCATCACCTGATCCTTCCCAACCCCCAAAATCGATCAAGACTTCAAAATAGATACTTGACATGTACAAGAAAAAGATACTCCTAATCAAGATCTATCATTATAGATATAGATGAGTCATTTTGGAGCATCCTGAAGGATTTTTGATGTTCTAGACGAAAATCAAATCACACCCAAAACCATCACCTGATCCTTCCCAACCCCCAAAATCGATCAAGACTTCAAAATAGATACTTGACATGTAGTAGAAAAAGATACTCCTAATCAAGATCTATCATTATAGATATAGATGAGTCATTTTGGAGCATCCTGAAGGATTTTTGATGTTCTAGACGAAAATCAAATCACACCCAAAACCATCACCTGATCCTTCCCAACCCCCAAAATCGATCAAGGGTTCAAAATAGATACTTGACTTGTACTAGAAAAAGATACTCCTAATCAAGATCTATCATTATAGATATAGATGAGTCATTTTGGAGCATCCTGAAGGATTTTTGATGTTCTAGACGAAAATCAAATCACACCCAAAACCATCACCTGATCCTTCCCAACCCCCAAAATCGATCAGGGGTTCAAAATAGATACTTGACATGTACTAGAAAAAGATACTCCTAATCAAGATCTATCATTATAGATATAGATGAGTCATTTTGGAGCATCCTGAAGGATTTTTGATGTTCTAGACGAAAATCAAATCACACCCAAAACCATCACCTGATCCTTCCCAACCCCCAAAATCGATCAAGACTTCAAAATAGATACTTGACATGTAGTAGAAAAAGATACTCCTAATCAAGATCTATCATTATAGATATAGATGAGTCATTTTGGAGCATCCTGAAGGATTTTTGATGTTCTAGACGAAAATCAAATCACACCCAAAACCATCACCTGATCCTTCCCAACTCCCAAAATCGATCAAGGGTTCAAAATAGATACTTGACTTGTACTAGAAAAAGATACTCCTAATCAAGATCTATCATTATAGATATAGATGAGTCATTTTGGAGCATCCTGAAGGATTTTTGATGTTCTAGACGAAAATCAAATCACACCCAAAACCATCACCTGATCCTTCCCAACCCCCAAAATCGATCAGGGGTTCAAAATAGATACTTGACTTGTACTAGAAAAAGATACTCCTAATCAAGATCTATCATTATAGATATAGATGAGTCATTTTGGAGCATCCTGAAGGATTTTTGATGTTCTAGACGAAAATCAAATCACACCCAAAACCATCACCTGATCCTTCCCAACCCCCAAAATCGATCCAGGGTTCAAAATAGATACTTGACTTGTACTAGAAAAAGATACTCCTAATCAAGATCTATCATTATAGAAATAGATGAGTCATTTTTGGAGCATCCTGAAGGATTTTTGATGTTCTAGACGAAAATCAAATCACACCCAAAACCATCACCTGATCCTTCCCAACCCCCAAAATCTATCAAGGGTTCAAAATAGATACTTGACTTGTACTAGAAAAAGATACTCCTAATCAAGATCTATCATTATAGATATAGATGAGTCATTTTTGAGCATCCTGAAGGATTTTTGATGTTCTAGACGAAAATCAAATCACACCCAAAACCATCACCTGATCCTTCCCAACCCCCAAAATCGATCAAGGGTTCAAAATAGATACTTGACTTGTACAAGAAAAAGATACTCCTAATCAAGATCTATCATTATAGATATAGATGAGTCATTTAGAAGCATCCTGAAGGATTTTTGATGTTCTAGACGAAAATCAAATCACACCCAAAACCATCACCTGATCCTTCCCAACCCCCAAAATCGATCAAGGGTTCAAAATAGATACTTGACTTGTACTAGAAAAAGATACTCCTAATCAAGATCTATCATTATAGATATAGATGAGTCATTTTGGAGCATCCTGAAGGATTTTTGATGTTCTAGACGAAAATCAAATCACACCCAAAACCATCACCTGATCCTTCCCAACCCCCAAAATCGATCAAGAGTTCAAAATAGATACTTGACTTGTACTAGAAAAAGATACTCCTAATCAAGATCTATCATTATAGATATAGATGAGTCATTTAGAAGCATCCTGAAGGATTTTTGATGTTCTAGACGAAAATCAAATCACACCCAAAACCATCACCTGATCCTTCCCAACCCCCAAAATCGATCAAGGGTTCAAAATAGATACTTGACTTGTACTAGAAAAAGATACTCCTAATCAAGATCTATCATTATAGATATAGATGAGTCCTTTTGGAGCATCCTGAAGGATTTTTGATGTTCTAGACGAAAATCAAATCACACCCAAAACCATCACCTGATCCTTCCCAACCCCCAAAATCGATCAAGACTTCAAAATAGATACTTGACATGTACTAGAAAAAGATACTCCTAATCAAGATCTATCATTATAGATATAGATGAGTCATTTTGGAGCATCCTGAAGGATTTTTGATGTTCTAGACGAAAATCAAATCACACCCAAAACCATCACCTGATCCTTCCCAACCCCCAAAATCGATCAAGACTTCAAAATAGATACTTGACATGTACTAGAAAAAGATACACCTAATCAAGATCTATCATTATAGATACAGATGAGTCATTTTGGAGCATCCTGAAGGATTTTTGATGTTCTAGACGAAAATCAAATCACACCCAAAACCATCACCTGATCCTTCCCAACCCCCAAAATCGATCAAGACTTCAAAATAGATACTTGACATGTACTAGAAAAAGATACTCCTAATCAAGATCTATCATTATAGATATAGATGAGTCATTTTGGAGCATCCTGAAGGATTTTTGATGTTCTAGACGAAAATCAAATCACACCCAAAACCATCACCTGATCCTTCCCAACCCCCAAAATCGATCAAGACTTCAAAATAGATACTTGACATGTACTAGAAAAAGATACTCCTAATCAAGATCTATCATTATAGATATAGATGAGTCATTTTGGAGCATCCTGAAGGATTTTTGATGTTCTAGACGAAAATCAAATCACACCCAAAACCATCACCTGATCCTTCCCAACCCCCAAAATCGATCAAGACTTCAAAATAGATACTTGACATGTACTAGAAAAAGATACTCCTAATCAAGATCTATCATTATAGATATAGATGAGTCATTTTGGAGCATCCTGAAGGATTTTTGATGTTCTAGACGAAAATCAAATCACACCCAAAACCATCACCTGATCCTTCCCAACCCCCAAAATCGATCAAGACTTCAAAATAGATACTTGACATGTACTAGAAAAAGATACTCCTAATCAAGATCTATCATTATATATATAGATGAATCATTTTGGAGCATCCTGAAGGATTTTTGATGTTCTAGACGAAAATCAAATCACACCCAAAACCATCACCTGATCCTTCCCAACCCCCAAAATCGATCAAGACTTCAAAATAGATACTTGACATGTACTAGAAAAAGATACTCCTAATCAAGATCTATCATTATAGATATAGATGAGTCATTTTGGAGCATCCTGAAGGATTTTTGATGTTCTAGACGAAAATCAAATCACATCCAAAACCATCACCTGATCCTTCCCAACCCCCAAAATCGATCAAGGGTTCAAAATAGATACTTGACTTGTACTAGAAAAAGATACTCCTAATCAAGTCTATCATTATAGATATAGATGAGTCATTTTGGAGCATCCTGAAGGATTTTTGATGTTCTAGACGAAAATCAAATCACACCCAAAACCATCACCTGATCCTTCCCAACCCCCAAAATCGATCAAGACTTCAAAATAGATACTTGACATGTACTAGAAAAAGATACTCCTAATCAAGATCTATCATTATAGATATAGATGAGTCATTTTGGAGCATCCTGAAGGATTTTTGATGTTCTAGACGAAAATCAAATCACACCCAAAACCATCACCTGATCCTTCCCAACCCCCAAAATCGATCAAGACTTCAAAATAGATACTTGACATGTACTAGAAAAAGATACTCCTAATCAAAATCTATCATTATAGATATAGATGAGTCATTTTGGAGCATCCTGAAGGATTTTTGATGTTCTAGACGAAAATCAAATCACACCCAAAACCATCACCTGATCCTTCCCAACCCCCAAAATCGATCAAGACTTCAAAATAGATACTTGACATGTACTACAAAAAGATACTCCTAATCAAGATCTATCATTATAGATATAGATGAGTCATTTTGGAGCATCCTGAAGGATTTTTGATGTCCTAGACGAAAATCAAATCACACCCAAAACCATCACCTGATCCTTCCCAACCCCCAAAATCGATCAAGACTTCAAAATAGATACTTGACATGCACTAGAAAAAGATACTCCTAATCAAGATCTATCATTATAGATATAGATGAGTCATTTTGGAGCATCCTGAAGGATTTTTGATGTTCTAGACGAAAATCAAATCACACCCAAAACCATCACCTGATCCTTCCCAACCCCCAAAATCGATCAAGACTTCAAAATAGATACTTGACATGTACTAGAAAAAGATACTCCTAATCAAGATCTATCATTATAGATATAGATGAGTCATTTTGGAGCATCCTGAAGGATTTTTGATGTTCTAGACGAAAATCAAATCACACCCAAAACCATCACCTGATCCTTCCCAACCCCCAAAATCGATCAAGACTTCAAAATAGATACTTGACATGTACTAAAAAAAGATACTCCTAATCAAGATCTATCATTATAGATATAGATGAGTCATTTTGGAGCATCCTGAAGGATTTTTGATGTTCTAGACGAAAATCAAATCACACCCAAAACCATCACCTGATCCTTCCCAACCCCCAAAATCGATCAAGACTTCAAAATAGATACTTGACATGTACTAGAAAAAGATACTCCTAATCAAAATCTATCATTATAGATATAGATGAGTCATTTTGGAGCATCCTGAAGGATTTTTGATGTTCTAGACGAAAATCAAATCACACCCAAAACCATCACCTGATCCTTCCCAACCCCCAAAATCGATCAAGACTTCAAAATAGATACTTGACATGTACTAGAAAAAGATACTCCTAATCAAGATCTATCATTATAGATATAGATGAGTCATTTTGGAGCATCCTGAAGGATTTTTGATGTCCTAGACGAAAATCAAATCACACCCAAAACCATCACCTGATCCTTCCCAACCCCCAAAATCGATCAAGACTTCAAAATAGATACTTGACATGTACTAGAAAAAGATACACCTAATCAAGATCTATCATTATAGATATAGATGAGTCATTTTGGAGCATCCTGAAGGATTTTTGATGTTCTAGACGAAAATCAAATCACACCCAAAACCATCACCTGATCCTTCCCAACCCCCAAAATCGATCAAGACTTCAAAATAGATACTTGATATGTACTAGAAAAAGATACTCCTAATCAAGATCTATCATTATAGATATAGATGAGTCATTTTGGAGCATCCTGAAGGATTTTTGATGTTCTAGACGAAAATCAAATCACACCCAAAACCATCACCTGATCCTTCCCAACCCCCAAAATCGATCAAGACTTCAAAATAGATACTTGACATGTACTAGAAAAAGATACTCCTAATCAAGATCTATCATTATAGATATAGATGAGTCATTTTGGAGCATCCTGAAGGATTTTTGATGTTCTAGACGAAAATCAAATCACACCCAAAACCATCACCTGATCCTTCCCAACCCCCAAAATCGATCAAGACTTCAAAATAGATACTTGACATGTACTAGAAAAAGATACTCCTAATCAAGATCTATCATTATATATATAGATGAGTCATTTTGGAGCATCCTGAAGGATTTTTGATGTTCTAGACGAAAATCAAATCACACCCAAAACCATCACCTGATCCTTCCCAACCCCCAAAATCGATCAAGACTTCAAAATAGATACTTGACATGTACTACAAAAAGATACTCCTAATCAAGATCTATCATTATAGATATAGATGAGTCATTTTGGAGCATCCTGAAGGATTTTTGATGTTCTAGACGAAAATCAAATCACATCCAAAACCATCACCTGATCCTTCCCAACCCCCAAAATCGATCAAGGGTTCAAAATAGATACTTGACTTGTACTAGAAAAAGATACTCCTAATCAAGTCTATCATTATAGATATAGATGAGTCATTTTGGAGCATCCTGAAGGATTTTTGATGTTCTAGACGAAAATCAAATCACACCCAAAACCATCACCTGATCCTTCCCAACCCCCAAAATCGATCAAGACTTCAAAATAGATACTTGACATGTACTAGAAAAAGATACTCCTAATCAAGATCTATCATTATAGATATAGATGAGTCATTTTGGAGCATCCTGAAGGATTTTTGATGTTCTAGACGAAAATCAAATCACACCCAAAACCATCACCTGATCCTTCCCAACCCCCAAAATCGATCAAGACTTCAAAATAGATACTTGACATGTACTAGAAAAAGATACTCCTAATCAAGATCTATCATTATAGATATAGATGAGTCATTTTGGAGCATCCTGAAGGATTTTTGATGTTCTAGACGAAAATCAAATCACACCCAAAACCATCACCTGATCCTTCCCAACCCCCAAAATCGATCAAGACTTCAAAATAGATACTTGACATGTACTAGAAAAAGATACTCCTAATCAAGATCTATCATTATAGATATAGATGAGTCATTTTGGAGCATCCTGAAGGATTTTTGATGTTCTAGACGAAAATCAAATCACACCCAAAACCATCACCTGATCCTTCCCAACCCCCAAAATCGATCAAGACTTCAAAATAGATACTTGACATGTACTAGAAAAAGATACTCCTAATCAAGATCTATCATTATAGATATAGATGAGTCATTTTGGAGCATCCTGAAGGATTTTTGATGTTCTAGACGAAAATCAAATCACACCCAAAACCATCACCTGATCCTTCCCAACCCCCAAAATCGATCAAGACTTCAAAATAGATACTTGACATGTACTAGAAAAAGATACTCCTAATCAAGATCTATCATTATAGATATAGATGAGTCATTTTGGAGCATCCTGAAGGATTTTTGATGTTCTAGACGAAAATCAAATCACACCCAAAACCATCACCTGATCCTTCCCAACCCCCAAAATCGATCAAGACTTCAAAATAGATACTTGACATGTACCAAAAAAAAATACTCCTAATCAAGATCTATCATTATAGATATAGATGAGTCATTTTGGAGCATCCTGAAGGATTTTTGATGTTCTAGACGAAAATCAAATCATACCCAAAACCATCACCTGATCCTTCCCAACCCCCAAAATCGATCAAGACTTCAAAATAGATACTTGACATGTACTAGAAAAAGATACTCCTAATCAAAATCTATCATTATAGATATAGATGAGTCATTTTGGAGCATCCTGAAGGATTTTTGATGTTCTAGACGAAAATCAAATCACACCCAAAACCATCACCTGATCCTTCCCAACCCCCAAAATCGATCAAGACTTCAAAATAGATACTTGACATGTACTAGAAAAAGATACTCCTAATCAAGATCTATCATTATAGATATAGATGAGTCATTTTGGAGCATCCTGAAGGATTTTTGATGTCCTAGACGAAAATCAAATCACACCCAAAACCATCACCTGATCCTTCCCAACCCCCAAAATCGATCAAGACTTCAAAATAGATACTTGACATGTACTAGAAAAAGATACTCCTAATCAAGATCTATCATTATAGATATAGATGAGTCATTTTGGAGCATCCTGAAGGATTTTTGATGTTCTAGACGAAAATCAAATCACACCCAAAACCATCACCTGATCCTTCCCAACCCCCAAAATCGATCAAGACTTCAAAATAGATACTTGACATGTACTAGAAAAAGATACTCCTAATCAAGATCTATCATTATAGATATAGATGAGTCATTTTGGAGCATCCTGAAGGATTTTTGATGTTCTAGACGAAAATCAAATCACACCCAAAACCATCACCTGATCCTTCCCAACCCCCAAAATCGATCAAGACTTCAAAATAGATACTTGACATGTACTAAAAAAAGATACTCCTAATCAAGATCTATCATTATAGATATAGATGAGTCATTTTGGAGCATCCTGAAGGATTTTTGATGTTCTAGACGAAAATCAAATCACACCCAAAACCATCACCTGATCCTTCCCAACCCCCAAAATCGATCAAGACTTCAAAATAGATACTTGACATGTACTAGAAAAAGATACTCCTAATCAAAATCTATCATTATAGATATAGATGAGTCATTTTGGAGCATCCTGAAGGATTTTTGATGTTCTAGACGAAAATCAAATCACACCCAAAACCATCACCTGATCCTTCCCAACCCCCAAAATCGATCAAGACTTCAAAATAGATACTTGACATGTACTAGAAAAAGATACTCCTAATCAAGATCTATCATTATAGATATAGATGAGTCATTTTGGAGCATCCTGAAGGATTTTTGATGTCCTAGACGAAAATCAAATCACACCCAAAACCATCACCTGATCCTTCCCAACCCCCAAAATCGATCAAGACTTCAAAATAGATACTTGACATGTACTAGAAAAAGATACTCCTAATCAAGATCTATCATTATAGATATAGATGAGTCATTTTGGAGCATCCTGAAGGATTTTTGATGTTCTAGACGAAAATCAAATCACACCCAAAACCATCACCTGATCCTTCCCAACCCCCAAAATCGATCAAGACTTCAAAATAGATACTTGACATGTACTAGAAAAAGATACCCCTAATCAAGATCTATCATTATAGATATAGATGAGTCATTTTGGAGCATCCTGAAGGATTTTTGATGTTCTAGACGAAAATCAAATCACACCCAAAACCATCACCTGATCTTTCCCAACCCCCAAAATCGATCAAGACTTCAAATAGATACTTGACATGTACTAGAAAAAGATACTCCTAATCAAGATCTATCATTATAGATATAGATGAGTCATTTTGGAGCATCCTGAAGGATTTTTGATGTTCTAGACGAAAATCAAATCACACCCAAAACCATCACCTGATCCTTCCCAACCCCCAAAATCGATCAAGGGTTCAAAATCGATACTTGACTTGTACTAGAAAAAGATACTCCTAATCAAGATCTATCATTATAGATATAGATGAGTCATTTTGGAGCATCCTGAAGGATTTTTGATGTTCTAGACGAAAATCAAATCACACCCAAAACCATCACCTGATCCTTCCCAACCCCCAAAATCGATCAGGGGTTCAAAATAGATACTTGACTTGTACTAGAAAAAGATACTCCTAATCAAGATCTATCATTATAGAAATAGATGAGTCATTTTTGGAGCATCCTGAAGGATTTTTGATGTTCTAGACGAAAATCAAATCACACCCAAAACCATCACCTGATCCTTCCCAACCCCCAAAATCGTTCAAGGGTTCAAAATAGATACTTGACTTGTACTAAAAAAAGATACTCCTAATCAAGATCTATCATTATAGATATAGATGAGTCATTTTGGAGCATCCTGAAGGATTTTTGATGTTCTAGACGAAAATCAAATCACACCCAAAACCATCACCTGATCCTTCCCAACCCCCAAAATCGATCAAGGGTTCAAAATAGATACTTGACTTGTACTAGAAAAAGATACTCCTAATCAAGATCTATCATTACAGATATAGATGAGTCATTTAGAAGCATCCTGAAGGATTTTTGATGTTCTAGACGAAAATCAAATCACACCCA
The DNA here is from genome assembly GCF_945859685.1 of Eupeodes corollae. Lineage (NCBI taxonomy): Eukaryota > Metazoa > Arthropoda > Insecta > Diptera > Syrphidae > Eupeodes > Eupeodes corollae. Next base: position 11,274 of record NW_026605666.1, on the reverse strand, counting down.
AAACCATCACCTGATCCTTCCCAACCCCCAAAATCGATCAAGGGTTCAAAATACATACTTGACTTGTACTAGAAAAAGATACTCCTAATCAAGATCTATCATTAAAGATATAGATGAGTCATTTTGGAGCATCCTGAAGGATTTTTGATGTTCTAGACGAAAATCAAATCACACCCAAAACCATCACCTGATCCTTCCCAACCCCTAAAATCGATCAAGAGTTCAAAATAGATACTTGACTTGTACTAGAAAAAGATACTCCTAATCAAGATCTATCATTATAGATATAGATGAGTCATTTAGAAGCATCCTGAAGGATTTTTGATGTTCTAGACGAAAATCAAATCACACCCAAAACCATCACCTGATCCTTCCCAACCCCCAAAATCGATCAAGCCTTCAAAAAAGATACTTGACATGTACTAGAAAAAGATACTCCTAATCAAGATCTATCATTATAGATATAGATGAGTCATTTTGGAGCATCCTGAAGGATTTTTGATGTTCTAGACGAAAATCAAATCACACCCAAAACCATCACCTGATCCTTCCCAACCCCCAAAATCGATCAAGACTTCAAAATAGATACTTGACATGTACTAGAAAAAGATACTCCTAATCAAGATATATCATTACAGATATAGATGAGTCATTTAGAAGCATCCTGAAGGATTTTTGATGTTCTAGACGAAAATCAAATCACACCCAAAACCATCACCTGATCCTTCCCAACCCCCAAAATCGATCAAGGGTTCAAAATGGATACTTGACTTGTACTAGAAAAAGATACTCCTAATCAAGATCTATCATTTTAGATATAGATGAGTCATTTTGGAGCATCCTGAAGGATTTTTGATGTTCTAGACGAAAATCAAATCACACCCAAAACCATCACCTGATCCTTCCCAACCCCTAAAATCCATCAAGAGTTCAAAATAGATACTTGACTTGTACTAGAAAAAGATACTCCTAATCAAGATCTATCATTATAGATATAGATGAGTCATTTAGAAGCATCCTGAAGGATTTTTGATGTTCTAGACGAAAATCAAATCACACCCAAAACCATCACCTGATCCTTCCCAACCCCCAAAATCGATCAAGACTTCAAAATAGATACTTGACATGTACTAGAAAAAGATACTCCTAATCAAGATCTATCATTATAGATATAGATGAGTCATTTTGGAGCATCCTGAAGGATTTTTGATGTTCTAGACGAAAATCAAATCACACCCAAAACCATCACCTGATCCTTCCCAACCCCCAAAATCGATCAAGACTTCAAAATAGATACTTGACATGTACTAGAAAAAGATACTCCTAATCAAGATCTATCATTATAGATATAGATGAGTCATTTTGGAGCATCCTGAAGGATTTTTGATGTTCTAGACGAAAATCAAATCACACCCAAAACCATCACCTGATCCTTCCCAACCCCCAAAATCGATCAAGACTTCAAAATAGATACTTGACATGTACTAGAAAAAGATACTCCTAATCAAGATCTATCATTATAGATATAGATGAGTCATTTTGGAGCATCCTGAAGGATTTTTGATGTTCTAGACGAAAATCAAATCACACCCAAAACCATCACCTGATCCTTCCCAACCCCCAAAATCGATCAAGACTTCAAAATAGATACTTGACATGTACTAGAAAAAGATACTCCTAATCAAGATCTATCATTATAGATAAAGATGAGTCATTTTGGAGCATCCTGAAGGATTTTTGATGTTCTAGACGAAAATCAAATCACACCCAAAACCATCACCTGATCCTTCCCAACCCCCAAAATCGATCAAGGGTTCAAAATAGATACTTGACTTGTACTAGAAAAAGATACTCCTAATCAAGATCTATCATTATAGATATAGATGAGTCATTTTGGAGCATCCTGAAGGATTTTTGATGTTCTAGACGAAAATCAAATCACACCCAAAACCATCACCTGATCCTTCCCAACCCCCAAAATCGATCAAGACTTCAAAATAGATACTTGACATGTACTAGAAAAAGATACTTCTAATCAAGATCTATCATTATAGATATAGATGAGTCATTTTGGAGCATCCTGAAGGATTTTTGATGTTCTAGACGAAAATCAAATCACACCCAAAACCATCACCTGATCCTTCCCAACCCCCAAAATCGATCAAGACTTCAAAATAGATACTTGACATGTACTAGAAAAAGATACTCCTAATCAAGATCTATCATTATAGATATAGATGAGTCATTTTGGAGCATCCTGAAGGATTTTTGATGTTCTAGACGAAAATCAAATCACACCCAAAACCATCACCTGATCCTTCCCAACCCCCAAAATCGATCAAGACTTCAAAATAGATACTTGACATGTACTAGAAAAAGATACTACTAATCAAGATCTATCATTATAGATATAGATGAGTCATTTTGGAGCATCCTGAAGGATTTTTGATGTTCTAGACGAAAATCAAATCACACCCAAGACCATCACCTGATCCTTCCCAATCCCCAAAATCGATCAAGACTTCAAAATAGATACTTGACATGTACTAGAAAAAGATACTCCTAATCAAGATCTATCATTATAGATATAGATGAGTCATTTTGGAGCATCCTGAAGGATTTTTGATGTTCTAGACGAAAATCAAATCACACCCAAAACCATCACCTGATCCTTCCCAACCCCCAAAATGGATCCAGGGTTCAAAATAGATACTTGACTTGTACTAGAAAAAGATACTCCTAATCAAGATCTATCATTATAGAAATAGATGAGTCATTTTTGGAGCATACTGAAGGATTTTTGATGTTCTAGACGAAAATCAAATCACACCCAAAACCATCACCTGATCCTTCCCAACCCCCAAAATCGATCAAGGGTTCAAAATAGATACTTGACTTGTACTAGAAAAAGATACTCCTAATCAAGATCTATCATTATAGATATAGATGAGTCATTTTGGAGCATCCTGAAGGATTTTTGATGTTCTAGACGAAAATCAAATCACACCCAAAACCATCACCTGATCCTTCCCAACCCCCAAAATCGATCAAGACTTCAAAATAGATACTTGACATGTACTAGAAAAAGATACTCCTAATCAAGATCTATCATTATAGATATAGATGAGTCATTTTGGAGCATCCTGAAGGATTTTTGATGTTCTAGACGAAAATCAAATCACACCCAAAACCATCACCTGATCCTTCCCAACCCCCAAAATCGATCAAGACTTCAAAATAGATACTTGACTTGTACTAGAAAAAGATACTCCTAATCAAGATCTATCATTATAGATATAGATGAGTCATTTTGGAGCATCCTGAAGGATTTTTGATGTTCTAGACGAAAATCAAATCACACCCAAAACCATCACCTGATCCTTCCCAACCCCTAAAATCGATCAAGAGTTCAAAATTGATACTTGACTTGTACTAGAAAAAGATACTCCTAATCAAGATCTATCATTATAGATATAGATGAGTCATTTAGAAGCATCCTGAAGGATTTTTGATGTTCTAGACGAAAATCAAATCACACCCAAAACCATCACCTGATCCTTCCCAACCCCCAAAATCGATCAAGACTTCAAAATAGATACTTGACTTGTACTAGAAAAAGATACTCCTAATCAAGATCTATCATTATAGATATAGATGAGTCATTTTGGAGCATCCTGAAGGATTTGTGATGTTCTAGACGAAAACCAAATCACACCCAAAACCATCACCTGATCCTTCCCTACCCCCAAAATCGATCAAGGGTTCAAAATAGATACTTGACTTGTACTAGAAAAAGATACTCCTAATCAAGATCTATCATTATAGATATAGATGAGTCCTTTTGGAGCATCCTGAAGGATTTTTGATGTTCTAGACGAAAATCAAATCACACCCAAAACCATCACCTGATCCTTCCCAACCCCCAAAATCGATCAAGACTTCAAAATAGATACTTGACATGTACTAGAAAAAGATACTCCTAATCAAGATCTATCATTATAGATATAGATGAGTCATTTTGGAGCATCCTGAAGGATTTTTGATGTTCTAGACGAAAATCAAATCACACCCAAAACCATCACCTGATCCTTCCCAACCCCCAAAATCGATCAAGACTTCAAAATAGATACTTGACATGTACTAGAAAAAGATACTCCTAATCAAGATCTATCATTATAGATATAGATGAGTCATTTTGGAGCATCCTGAAGGATTTTTGATGTTCTAGACGAAAATCAAATCACACCCAAAACCATCACCTGATCCTTCCCAACCCCCAAAATCGATCAAGACTTCAAAATAGATACTTGACATGTACTAGAAAAAGATACTCCTAATCAAGATCTATCATTATAGATATAGATGAGTCATTTTGGAGCATCCCGAAGGATTTTTGATGTTCTAGACGAAAATCAAATCACACCCAAAACCATCACCTGATCCTTCCCAACCCCCAAAATCGATCAAGACTTCAAAATAGATACTTGACATGTACTAGAAAAAGATACTCCTAATCAAGATCTATCATTATAGATATAGATGAGTCATTTTGGAGCATCCTGAAGGATTTTTGATGTTCTAGACGAAAATCAAATCACACCCAAAACCATCACCTGATCCTTCCCAACCCCCAAAATCGATCAAGACTTCAAAATAGATACTTGACATGTACTAGAAAAAGATACTCCTAATCAAGATCTATCATTATAGATATAGATGAGTCATTTTGGAGCATCCTGAAGGATTTTTGATGTTCTAGACGAAAATCAAATCACACCCAAAACCATCACCTGATCCTTCCCAACCCCCAAAATCGATCAAGTGTTCAAAATAGATACTTGACTTGTACTAGAAAAAGATACTCCTAATCAAGTCTATCATTATAGATATAGATGAGTCATTTTGGAGCATCCTGAAGGATTTTTGATGTTCTAGACGAAAATCAAATCACACCCAAAACCATCACCTGATCCTTCCCAACCCCCAAAATCGATCAGGGCTTCAAAATAGATGCTTGACTTGTACTAGAAAAAGGTACTCCTAATCAAGATCTATCATTATAGATATAGATGAGTCATTTTGGAGCATCCTGAAGGAATTTTGATGTTCTAGACGAAAATCAAATCACACCCAAAACCATCACCTGATCCTTCCCAACCCCCAAAATCGATCCAGGGTTCAAAATAGATACTTGACTTGTACTAGAAAAAGATACTCCTAATCAAGATCTATCATTATAGAAATAGATGAGTCATTTTTGGAGCATCCTGAAGGATTTTTGATGTTCTAGACGAAAATCAAATCACACCCAAAACCATCACCTGATCCTTCCCAACCCCCAAAATCGATCAAGACTTCAAAATAGATACTTGACATGTACTAGAAAAAGATACTCCTAATCAAGATCTATCATTATAGATATAGATGAGTCATTTTGGAGCATCCTGAAGGATTTTTGATGTTCTAGACGAAAATCAAATCACACCCAAAACCATCACCTGATCCTTCCCAACCCCCAAAATCGATCAAGACTTCAAAATAGATACTTGACATGTACTAGAAAAAGATACTCCTAATCAAGATCTATCATTATAGATATAGATGAGTCATTTTGGAGCATCCTGAAGGATTTTTGATGTTCTAGACGAAAATCAAATCACACCCAAAACCATCACCTGATCCTTCCCAACCCCCAAAATCGATCAAGACTTCAAAATAGATACTTGACATGTACTAGAAAAAGATACTCCTAATCAAGATCTATCATTATAGATATAGATGAGTCATTTTGGAGCATCCCGAAGGATTTTTGATGTTCTAGACGAAAATCAAATCACACCCAAAACCATCACCTGATCCTTCCCAACCCCCAAAATCGATCAAGACTTCAAAATAGATACTTGACATGTACTAGAAAAAGATACTCCTAATCAAGATCTATCATTATAGATATAGATGAGTCATTTTGGAGCATCCTGAAGGATTTTTGATGTTCTAGACGAAAATCAAATCACACCCAAAACCATCACCTGATCCTTCCCAACCCCCAAAATCGATCAAGACTTCAAAATAGATACTTGACATGTACTAGAAAAAGATACTCCTAATCAAGATCTATCATTATAGATATAGATGAGTCATTTTGGAGCATCCTGAAGGATTTTTGATGTTCTAGACGAAAATCAAATCACACCCAAAACCATCACCTGATCCTTCCCAACCCCCAAAATCGATCAAGTGTTCAAAATAGATACTTGACTTGTACTAGAAAAAGATACTCCTAATCAAGTCTATCATTATAGATATAGATGAGTCATTTTGGAGCATCCTGAAGGATTTTTGATGTTCTAGACGAAAATCAAATCACACCCAAAACCATCACCTGATCCTTCCCAACCCCCAAAATCGATCAGGGCTTCAAAATAGATGCTTGACTTGTACTAGAAAAAGGTACTCCTAATCAAGATCTATCATTATAGATATAGATGAGTCATTTTGGAGCATCCTGAAGGAATTTTGATGTTCTAGACGAAAATCAAATCACACCCAAAACCATCACCTGATCCTTCCCAACCCCCAAAATCGATCCAGGGTTCAAAATAGATACTTGACTTGTACTAGAAAAAGATACTCCTAATCAAGATCTATCATTATAGAAATAGATGAGTCATTTTTGGAGCATCCTGAAGGATTTTTGATGTTCTAGACGAAAATCAAATCACACCCAAAACCATCACCTGATCCTTCCCAACCCCCAAAATCGATCAAGGGTTCAAAATAGATACTTGACTTGAACTAGAAAAAGATACTCCTAATCAAGATCTATCATTATAGATATAGATGAGTCATTTAGAAGCATCCTGAAGGATTTTTGATGTTCTAGACGAAAATCAAATCACACCCAAAACCATCACCTGATCCTTCCCAACCCCCAAAATCGATCAAGGGTTCAAAATAGATACTTGACTTGTACTAGAAAAAGATACTCCTAATCAAGATCTATCATTATAGATATAGATGAGTCATTTTGGAGCATCCTGAAGGATTTTTGATGTTCTAGACGAAAATCAAATCACACCCAAAACCATCACCTGATCCTTCCCAACCCCTAAAATCGATCAAAAGTTCAAAATAGATACTTGACTTGTACTAGAAAAAGATACTCCTAATCAAGATCTATCATTATAGATATAGATGAATCATTTAGAAGCATCCTGAAGGATTTTTGATGTTCTAGACGAAAATCAAATCACACCCAAAACCATCACCTGATCCTTCCCAACCCCCAAAATCGATCAAGACTTCAAAATAGATACTTGACATGTACTAGAAAAAGATACTCCTAATCAAGATCTATCATTATAGATATGGATGAGTCATTTTGGAGCATCCTGAAGGAATTTTGATGTTCTAGACGAAAATCAAATCACACCCAAAACCATCACCTGATCCTTCCCAACCCCCAAAATCGATCAAGACTTCAAAATAGATACTTGACATGTACTAGAAAAATATACTCCTAATCAAGATCTATCATTATAGATATAGATGAGTCATTTTGGAGCATCCTGAAGGATTTTTGATGTTCTAGACGAAAATCAAATCACACCCAAAACCATCACCTGATCCTTCCCAACCCCCAAAATCGATCAAGACTTCAAAATAGATACTTGACATGTACTAGAAAAAGATACTCCTAATCAAGATCTATCATTATAGATATAGATGAGTCATTTTGGAGCATCCTGAAGGATTTTTGATGTTCTAGACGAAAATCAAATCACACCCAAAACCATCACCTGATCCTTCCCAACCCCCAAAATCGATCAAGACTTCAAAATAGATACTTGACATGTACTAGAAAAAGATACTCCTAATCAAGATCTATCATTATAGATATAGATGAGTCATTTTGGAGCATCCTGAAGGATTTTTGATGTTCTAGACGAAAATCAAATCACACCCAAAACCATCACCTGATCCTTCCCAACCCCCAAAATCGATCAAGACTTCAAAATAGATACTTGACATGTACTAGAAAAAGATACTCCTAATCAAGATCTATCATTATAGATATAGATGAGTCATTTTGGAGCATCCTGAAGGATTTTTGATGTTCTAGACGAAAATCAAATCACACCCAAAACCATCACCTGATCCTTCCCAACCCCCAAAATCGATCAAGACTTCAAAATAGATACTTGACATGTACTAGAAAAAGATACTCCTAATCAAGATCTATCATTATAGATATAGATGAGTCATTTTGGAGCGTCCTGAAGGATTTTTGATGTTCTAGACGAAAATCAAATCACACCCAAAACCATCGCCTGATCCTTCCCAACCCCCAAAATCGATCAAGACTTCAAAATAGATACTTGACATGTACTAGAAAAAGATACTCCTAATCAAGATCTATCATTATAGATATGGATGAGTCATTTTGGAGCATCCTGAAGGAATTTTGATGTTCTAGACGAAAATCAAATCACACCCAAAACCAACCCCCAAAATCGATCAAGACTTCAAAATAGATACTTGACATGTACTAGAAAAAGATACTCCTAATCAAGATCTATCATTATAGATATAGATGAGTCATTTTGGAGCGTCCTGAAGGATTTTTGATGTTCTAGACGAAAATCAAATCACATCCAAAACCATCACCTGATCCTTCCCAACCCCCAAAATCGATCAAGGGTTCAAAATAGATACTTGACTTGTACTAGAAAAAGATACTCCTAATCAAGATCTATCATTATAGAAATAGATGAGTCATTTTTGGAGCATCCTGAAGGATTTTTGATGTTCTAGACGAAAATCAAATCACACCCAAAACCATCACCTGATCCTTCCAAACCCCCAAAATCGATCAAGGGTTCAAAATAGATACTTGACTTGTACTAGAAAAAGATACTCCTAATCAAGATCTATCATTATAGATATAGATGAGTCATTTTGGAGCATCCTGAAGGATTTTTGATGTTCTAGACGAAAATCAAATTACACCCAAAACCATCACCTGATCCTTCCCAACCCCCAAAATCGATCAAAAGTTCAAAATAGATACTTGACTTGTACTAGAAAAAGATACTCCTAATCAAGATCTATCATTATAGATATAGATGAGTCATTTAGAAGCATCCTGAAGGATTTTTGATGTTCTAGACGAAAATCAAATCACACCCAAAACCATCACCTGATCCTTCCCAACCCCCAAAATCGATCAAGGGTTCAAAATAGATACTTGACTTGTACTAGAAAAAGATACTCCTAATCAAGATCTATCATTATAGATATAGATGAGATATTTTGGAGCATCCTGAAGGATTTTTGATGTTCTAGACGAAAATCAAATCACACCCAAAACCATCACCTGATCCTTCCCAACCCCCAAAATCGATCAAGAGTTCAAAATAGATACTTGACTTGTACTAGAAAAAGATACTCCTAATCAAGATCTATCATTATAGATATAGATGAGTCATTTAGAAGCATCCTGAAGGATTTTTGATGTTCTAGACGAAAATCAAATCACACCCAAAACCATCACCTGATCCTTCCCAACCCCCAAAATCGATCAAGACTTCAAAATAGATACTTGACATGTACTAGAAAAAGATACTCCTAATCAAGATCTATCATTATAGATATAGATGAGTCATTTTGGAGCATCCTGAAGGATTTTTGATGTTCTAGACGAAAATCAAATCACACCCAAAACCATCACCTGATCCTTCCCAACCCCTAAAATCGATCAAGACTTCAAAATAGATACTTGACATGTACTAGAAAAAGATACTCCTAATCAAGATCTATCATTATAGATATAGATGAGTCATTTTGGAGCATCCTGAAGGATTTTTGATGTTCTAGACGAAAATCAAATCACACCCAAAACCATCACCTGATCCTTCCCAACCCCCAAAATCGATCAAGACTTCAAAATAGATACTTAACATGTACTAGAAAAAGATACACCTAATCAAGATCTATCATTATAGATATAGATGAGTCATTTTGGAGCATCCTGAAGGATTTTTGATGTTCTAGACGAAAATCAAATCACACCCAAAACCATCACCTGATCCTTCCCAACCCCCAAAATCGATCAAGACTTCAAAATAGATACTTGACATGTACTAGAAAAAGATACTCCTAATCAAGATCTATCATTATAGATATAGATGAGTCATTTTGGAGCATCCTGAAGGATTTTTGATGTTCTAGACGAAAATCAAATCACACCCAAAACCATCACCTGATCCTTCCCAACCCCCAAAATCGATCAAGACTTCAAAATAGATACTTGACATGTACTAGAAAAAGATACTCCTCATCAAGATCTATCATTATAGATATAGATGAGTCATTTTGGAGCATCCTGAAGGATTTTTGATGTTCTAGACGAAAATCAAATCACACCCAAAACCATCACCTGATCCTTCCCAACCCCCAAAATCGATCAAGACTTCAAAATAGATACTTGACATGTACTAGAAAAAGATACTCCTAATCAAGATATATCATTATAGATATAGATGAGTCATTTTGGAGCATCCTGAAGGATTTTTGATGTTCTAGACGAAAATCAAATCACACCCAAAACCATCACCTGATCCTTCCCAACCCCCAAAATCGATCAAGACTTCAAAATAGATACTTGACATGTACTAGAAAAAGATACTCCTAATCAAGATCTATCATTTTAGATATAGATGAGTCATTTTGGAGCATCCTGAAGGATTTTTGATGTTCTAGACGAAAATCAAATCACACCCAAAACCATCACCTGATCCTTTCCAACCCCCAAAATCGATCAAGACTTCAAAATAGATACTTGACATGTACTAGAAAAAGATACTCCTAATCAAGATCTATCATTATAGATATAGATGAGTCATTTTGGAGCATCCTGAAGGATTTTTGATGTTCTAGACGAAAATCAAATCACACCCAAAACCATCACCTGATCCTTCCCAACCCCCAAAATCGATCAAGACTTCAAAATAGATACTTGACATGTAGTAGAAAAAGATACTCCTAATCAAGATCTATCATTATAGATATAGATGAGTCATTTTGGAGCATCCTGAAGGATTTTTGATGTTCTAGACGAAAATCAAATCACACCCAAAACCATCACCTGATCCTTCCCAACCCCCAAAATCGATCAAGACTTCAAAATAGATACTTGACATGTACTAGAAAAAGATACTCCTAATCAAGATCTATCATTATAGATATAGATGAGTCATTTTGGAGCATCCTGAA
>NW_026605665.1:0-36884 GCF_945859685.1 Eupeodes corollae | reverse complement strand
GAAAACAAAAAATCTTAGATAATTAGATTTGCTTTTTATATTATTTAGTACTTTTCTATAGAGAAACTCAGAACTACTAACATTTTTATTTCTCAAAAAAATATTTCTTTAAGTCGACCTTAATCATTATAAAACAAAATTTAAGTTATTTGAGATACCACAGAAACTTGAGACCTTCCAGTCTGTTGAGCCTTAAATACATAAATACATATATTATTAAATTATTCACCTCGAAATTTAAACATCCTGTTAAATATTCTGTGTTTTAGAATTGTTTATACAGTCTTCCGGTTGTCAAATACCTTATTATATTCTCTTAATTAAAATCTGAACAAGTGAAAACCGTGTCTTTAATCCTATAGAATTAAGACAATCCTCTAAGATCTTATATTGCATTGTATTTACAAAATAGGGAAATAAAAGGCTAAATTTCTCTCAATATTATTTAGTGATCCCGACGACGTGATAGTATCATAAATTTCAACTTTCCATCAACAATGCCAATTGCACTATCGACCACGGCTAAAGACGATACTGCAGCAAAAACTACCAGTTCTAAAAAATTAGTAACAAGCCCCCACCCAAAAAAAACTCAAACGATTAGAGGCTCTTAAAACTCGACAATTTGTGGCTATCGACCAATTCAAGTTTAAGATAACCCTGCTTCCACATCTGTACCTGATCTATAAGTTTGTATTGAAGCTCTAGAGTTGATCTTAATAAGTAAGCAATTTCAAGATGGCACAATTGAAATTGAAGAAGCTGACTATAACGAAGAAGTCTATTATTCCAACATCGCCACACTTAAAGTTCTTTTGGACACCAAATATGTGAACATGGATGAAACAATGGACGTATTCCAATCAACTTCTAATAATCATGATTCAATCAAACTGCCAGTAATTGAACTTCCTTCACTTTCAGGTGACTTTACTTAGTTGCCGGTTTGATACAATTGCTTCGTATCATTGGTGAATAACAACCCCAAACTGTCCAAGCTTATAGTTTCATTGCCATTTTTGGAAGCTTACCGAAACGGCAAATGCAACAGTTAAAAGACTAGAGGAACCTTTCGAAGACAAGGAAATAATTGTGCAGAATTACCTTCAATGCATATTCAATCATCCCAAGATTCAGTGTCTTGGAATGTCTTCTATCTTATACTACGTTAACTTGTGAAAATAACATTGTAACCATGGCCATTCGCAAGGCAATTTTTAACATCGGTTTATTTATTTCTTTATTGGAGCAGTTCTCTGGAGGTTGATGTGATCAAGAGAATAAGCAAACTCATAAGTTGAGAGTTTACTAGAGTTTAAGTTTAAGACAGTTAACCAAACACCAGTTGGATAAATGATCGGGGTCTATTTAGAGATTAAAGCAATCATAAATTTCACTTTTAAAAAATAATTTAAGATCATCAGCATATATTAGACATTGGCTGAATTTCATCTTTTTGCAAATATCATCGATTAAGATTATAAATAAAAGTGGGCCAAGATGATTACCCTGGAGAACTCCTGAGGAACATTTGATCGATCTCGAGGTTTGATTGTCAAGTTTTACTTTTTTTACCCTATCAGTTAAAAAAGATGAATTCCACTGAAGGAGATTAAAATGAACAACAAAGTTATGAAGCTTACGGATCAGTATGTAGTGGCATACACAATCAAACGCCAACTAAAATTTGGATTCTTTATTTCTTCATCTACGATACATCTCTAGCAACAGCAGAATTTTCATCCACATTTTTATAACATCATTATCAGCAGCCTTTGAACCACCAACATCGGTAACAATAGAAAAGCCAGATCCCACGACGTCCACAGCACCCTTAACATTCGGGCAAACAACTTCCGAAGAGTGTGTGCTGACATCTTCGCTGAGTTAAACCACCTAACTCAGCTGGTCAACGAGCCCACTCGAATATCGGACGTGGTAGGTCGAGTAGAAAACACTCTTGACTTGTTTCTTACCTCTGACCCTGGTAAGTACACTTTTAGTGTTCTATCTCCTCTCCACATCTGGCCATTGTTTCATATCAGCAAATTTTTCGTGTAAAAACTCTCCAGTTAAAGAATGAGCTCCTAAGAGAACCGTTTGGCAATACGAGAAAGCCAACAGCGACGGCCTCAATAATTACTTCAGGATCTTTAACTGGTCACTATGCTTCCTCGATAGTGACGTTGACGCCAGCGCTGATATGATCACAAGTTTGATTCTCCTGGGAATGAGAACTATTATCCCGAAAGGGTTTAAAGCATCAGACCCAAGGAAAACGCATGGTTCGATGCGAGCTGTAAAGAGGTTATTAGGGTTAAAAAGGTAAGTTTCCGTTGTTTTAAAGCCAATCCAACTGAGGAAATCCGGAATAAGTTCAAACAAGCCTGGAAGGCCTGAAACGCCCATATTCGACGGAATAAATTTTTACATGACCAAAAATTACAGCAAAAAATACTTCCAAAGGCAGTAAAAATTGTTGGTCATTTGTAAAAAATATGAGGCATTCTTCCTCTTCCTCGGTTCCTACGCTCGTTGTGAATGACACTCCATTTGTTAGCTCTCTCGAGAAAGCAAATCTCTTTGCTAGGCAGTTCTCCGCCAATTCAACGCTGCCAGTGAGTGTTATGACTCCGCCTGTACTTAAGTGAGTTAATGATTCTATGAAGCAAATCTTTTTTCGCACTCGTACTGTAGCGAGAGTCCTAAGAGATCTTTACATACATAAATCTGCTGGTCCTGATGGTATCCCCGCTATTGTTCTGAAGAGGTGTTCTTCATCTCTGGCAAAACCACTGCGTAAGATTTTTCATCTGTCCTACTCCTCAGTTCTCGTTCCGAGCGGATGGAAAACAGCATTTGTCCAGCCTATTCCCAAAAAAGGCAAATCTTCCTCACCGTCTAATTATCGACCGATTGCACTTAAGTCCCTTCTTTCCAATGTCATTGAAACGCTGATTAATTATCAGCTCAAGAAATATCTTGAAGAACGGAAGCTTCTTAATGACCGACAGTATAGCAATAGGTACACTGGTGATCTCATGGTTCATCTCACCGAACAGTGGAACAAATCTTTACATAGTTTTGGAGATAGTAAGATTATTGCACTAGATATTCCAAAAGCATTTGATAGGGTTTAGCATCAGGCTCTCTTATCGAAAATGCGTGCTTTCGGTTTTCATGAATCCCTCCTTCATTGGATTAGTAATTACCTTTCGAATCGTTCAATACAAGTTGTATTGGATGGATTCAAGTCTGAAAACCACAAAATAAATGCTGGTGTGCCCCAGGGCTCTGTTCTATCTCCAACACTCTTTCTCATTTTTATTAATGATCTCCTGTCTGCAACATCTAATCCAATACATTGTTTCGCTGACGATAGTACTCTTAGCTTTTCATATTCGTTTTCAGATTCACACCCCTCTTCTTCGGATGTGGAACTGCAACGACAAAATATGATAAGCTCATTAAATTCCGACCTAAACAGCATTGTACAATGGGGAATAAGAAATCGCGTGGAATTTAATGCTTCGAAAACGGAATGCTGTCTTGTATCGTTAAAGCGAAATATACCCCCCCCCTGCCATTATCCATAAATGGCACTTGCATCGAGGAAACTGAACATCTCGATATTCTCGGTATGTGTATCACCAACCACCTTTTGTGGAACGATCACATACGCGATATCGTCAAAAATGCCCCAAAATGTTTGGGTTTTCTAAGGCGATGCAAGAAGTTTTAATCCCCCTCTGATCTGGCTTTTATCTACAAGACTTATATACGTCCAAAGCTTGAGTATAACTGCCATATCTGGGCTGATGCTCCTGCAACTTACTTAAGCCTCTTGGATAGTATTGAACGTAGAGCATTTAGATTGATTGGTGATATTACCATCATAAGATCATTGTTTCTTGTCTCACCCTATTTTACTGTTATTTTAACGGTTTATGCTCCTTAAGTGTGTGATTATTATAAAAAAGAGGCTGGGATGCGACCCACACTGATAACTTCCCATCCCGTCTGTCGATTGGTCTTGCTTAAAAGTTTGTCTATATGTACTCGTATCAATTTTTACCAAATTTGCGTACTATTTTTTGTAGATTTTATTTTTTATGAAAAAACGGACTGTTGGATTTTTATATAAAAATTACTGAATATCGAAAACAATATTTTCTGTAAAATGAAATAAGTTTAAAGTCAATATTCTTAATTTTTGAAAAGCTATTTGAGTCGAAAATAAATTTTTACCAAGATTTTATATTGTTTTTTTTTAGAGTTTTATTTTTTTTGTAAAATAATTGCCAATTCGATTTTTTTTTAAATTTTATCGAATGTTGAAAAAACTATTTCTTGTAAGATAAAAGTAGTTTGAAGCCAATATTTCAAATTTTTTGAAATGATATTTGAGTCGAAATTCATTTTTTACCAACTTTTGTTAATTTTTTTTCGGTTTTTATTTTTTTGTAAAAAAAACTGTCAATTTGATTTTTCTCAATATTTTTCAGGATGTTAAAAACGATATTTCTTATAAGATAAAATAAGTTTGAAGCCTAAATTTCAAGATTTTGAAAAGATATTTGAATCGATATTAAATTCTTACCAACTTTGAGTAATGTTTTTTATAGATTTTTATTTTTTATAAAAAAAACAGTCAATTCGATTTTTCTCAAAATTTTATGAGATGTCGAAAACATTATTGATCGTTGCAATTGTTTCGGAGATGAAGTCGGTCGTAAAATTTTAAAGGTGAACTTTTTTTTCAGTTTTTTTGGTTTATAGAAAAACCGTTAAATGGATTTTTTTCAAAAATATACTCCTTTGATATCACGTTACAATATATTATATAAAATTTAATTCAAGTCTCTAGAGACATTTAGGGTTAACCAAAATGACCGGACAATAACTTCCTATGGGAAATTAAAAACTACTGTTGAAATCATTTGATAAAATTGCCTTTGATTCCTTTTAAAACCCCTAGAATATAATCTTGTTTTCAATATACATATTTTAAAACCGAATAAGATTTTTAAAAAAAAGTCAAAACCGAACGGTTTGTAATGATGTTTAAAATTCTCCTTTTAACTACAAGTATGTTCTAGATATAAGAAGGAAAGGGTCAGAAAAAGGGTTTCAATATTTTAAATTGGTAACGAAATAAAAAAATATTATGAAAATCCCGAATTTTTACACAGAGATTCTCGCATTTACAGAATTGTGAGCATTTACACATAATTACGTATGTAGGTTCTTAGAATTTCATCCAAACATATTTTTCAAAGAAACTGGAGTAGTTATTTTGGCCTTCAAATATGAAAGGCGCTATCGCAAAGTCCATCTATAGAATCATAAGCTATCAAATTAAATTGGAGGATAACTTCTCCATCAACATAAACCGAAGTCGGTTCTGAAACAAGACAGACAGTTCATTATTTATGAAATAAACTGCGAAGAAACAACTTATTTCTCAAAAGACAATTCTGACAGGTTTCTAACTATTGATTAACCTATAGTAGCAAAAACTGACAACATTGATCCACATCTCTTTCCTATATGAAGTTAAGACTTTTTGTTCTCAAAGGAAACATTTAACTTAACTTTAAAAACTAACAAACAAAATAACTTTTACACTAAATTTAAAATCTCAACTAAAAAAAATTCGAAACAAATAAAACAAAAGACAAAAACAGTTACACCCCTCACTTTTGGTTGGTGGCGGTGTTAACTATTCACTGTTATAGTGTTCATAGTGTTTTAATGTGATTCCATTTTACAATCCATTGCACTGCAGCATTGTTATTTCGATTAAATCGTCCAAACTTTTTATGGCGCCCAGCTTCTTTAAACTTAAAACAAAAACTATTTTTCAGTGGACGTGGAGCGGAGTGAATGAGGATGTGGATGCTGCTGACTAAAAGTTGTTATATGTATTGGAGTTTAAATAATTCATGCAAAGGACTTTGAAGGGTGCGGAAACAATATTGTAAAACAAAACCGAATTTAACAAAAAAGGAGCAAACATAAAGGGTACTGCTGAGTCGCAATAAATGGTTGAATGAACTAGGTTGAAAATATGAAAACACCACTTCTCCATATTGTATAACGTCGATGATTAATCGAGTTCCGATGTAAGGGAGGTAGGACCTCTCAGGCTAGACAACGAAGATCAACAGTTCCGCCTACCCGACCTCGACAAAGTGAAGAAAGCTATATCAGAACTGAAGTCTAACAAAGCCTGCATCGCTGCCGAATTATTTAAAGCAGCAGGTCGGAACCGGAAAAACCATAACCGATTAGTTGAATCTCAGCATAGTTTACCCAAAGGAGACCCTCTGAATTGCGTCAACTACAGACACATCAGTCTACTGAACATTACATATAAGATCTTTTCAGCCGTATTATGTGAATGTCTGAAGAGAGACGTCAAAAACCGTATAGGTCCCTATTAATTTGGCTTCATACCAAAAAAGTCCACCATAAACCAAATATTCACAATAAGGCAGATCTTGGACAAAACTCAACAGTAACTTCAAATCGATAGCCACCATTTCTCTATCGATTTGAAAGCCGCGTATGACAGCATCTATAGGCAGAGCTCTACAGAGCAATGTCTAGTTTTGGCATCAATGTCAAACTTATCCGTTTGTGCAGAATGACGATGGAGAATGCCCGATGCTCTATCAAAGTCGAAAAAGATTTTACCGATGGATTTGATGTTTTCAATATAGTTTTGGAAAGAATTGTGCAAAACTCAACCGTCAACACTAGAGGCACAATCTTCCAGACGTCCATTCAATAACTCGGATACGCAGATGATATTGACATAGTTGGAAGATCAAAGCGTGATGTCAGTGGAGCGTTTTAGAGCATTGCGACGGAAGCGAGGAAGATGGGTTTAGTGGCCAACGAGGGCAAGACCAAGTATTTGCTGTCATCAAAAAAGGACATTGAACAACCACGTCTTGAACAAAACGTCACCATGGTGAGCTATAACTTTCAGTTAGGTAAGGACTTTGTATAACCTTACTTACTTACTTAAGGTGACGCTAAAGTCCTGTGTGAACTAGGGCTTCACCCAACAAACTTCTCCATCTAGCTCGGTCCCTAGCTAGATATCTCCAGTATCGCGCTCCAAGTTGGGTGAGGTCACCTTCCACTTGTGCGCGCCACCTGATTCGCGGACTTCCTCTACTGCACTGTCCTGTGGGTGTGGATTCGAAGACTTTCCGGGCCGGAGCATTGGTTTCCATGCGCTCCACGTGACCCAGCCATCTTAGTCGTTGGACTTTTACCCTTCTGGCTAAGTCTACGTCGCTGTACAGCCCGTATAGCTCGTCTTTCCATCTTCTCCTCCAATCCCCTTCGATGCATACGGGTCCGTAGATCACACGAAGAACTTTTCTCTCGAAGCGACCCAAGCTGCTTTCATCCGCTTTTGTCATAGTCCATGCTTCTGTACCGTATAGCAGGAAGGGGACTGTGGACTATCCTTGTCTAAGACCACACTGATAAGGACCTATCAGGTTGTTGACGATGGGCTTTGGACGTTCATATATTACGGCACGGAAGATTTTACAGGCGATGTTAAGTAGACTGATTCCTCTATAGTTGGTGCAGTTTAAATGGTCTCCTTTTTTCAGGATCGGGCAAACAATTCTTAGGATCCATTCATGGGGCATGCTTTCTTCCAACGATATCTTACAGATAAGTTGGTGCATACTCCTAACCAACTTATCTCCGGCTGCTTTAAAGACCTCGGCATTCAAGCCATCCCCTCCAGCGGGTTTATTAGACTTCAGCTTAGATATGGCAATCTTTACTTCGTCTAAGTCGGGAGGACGGGATTGTTGGCTTTCGTCGTATATGTTGAATGGATCATCATGCCAGACAGCGGAATTCAGTTCTTCGTCGCCGTTATACAGTCTACAGAAGTGGTCCTTCCATATCCTCAGCATTGATTGCGATTCCACTATGATGTTCTTTTCGTATGTACCTGTGAATTTCGTTTCATCTGTTCATAAAACATTCGAACCTGATTCCTACTTTTAAACCTCTCAACATCTTCGACCGCCCGCTGTTCATGCCCTCTTTTTTTCCTTCTGAGAAGTCGGCGTTCCTCTCGCCTATTCTGCTCATAAAGCTTATGAGCAGCTCTCGTCCTAATATAAAGCGCCGCTTTCTGTGCCTGTTGTTTGACTGCATTTGCCTACCGACATTCCTCATCAAACCAGGGGTTCCTTGTTGGTGGCTGCTTGAAACCCAGAACATCAGAGGTGGTTTCTCAGATTGCATCTTGACACTTTTGTCACTGGTTTTCGACACATTGTGTTGGTGGTAGAGAACTTCGAGAGAGATTACTTGTAACTCGGTCGGAAAAAGTTTTGGCAATCTCTGGCGATTGTAGCCGTTCGACGTTGTACCTTCTTCCAGCTCCTCCCTATTTTGCCGTGGGTCTGGAAATCCGAAGTGCTACCTTGGCTACAACGAGGTAGGGGTCCAAGTCTATGTTAGCTCCACGGAAAGTTCGTACATCCATGATGCTGGAAGCGTGTCTGGCGTCGATCGCAATATGGTCAATCTGGTTGACGGTAGATTGATCTGGAGAAGTCCAAGTTCCTTTGTGGATGTTGAGGTGTGGAAAACGCGTACTAGCTACCATGACGTTTCACCCCGCACATAATCTATGGGATTGAATCCGTTGTCGGAAGTGTTGTCGTGCAGGCATTCCTAGCTTGGCATTCAAATCTCCAGGACTGTTTTAATATCGTAGCTAGGGCACTGCTCATATGTTTTGTCTAGGAGCTCGAAGAACATATCTTTGGTGTTTTCGTCTTTCTCTTCTGTGGTGGAGTGCACGCGTGTGGGGGCAGGTTAATGTTGCCGAATTTAGCCTTGATGCGTATGGTCATGAGGCGCTCATTGATGCATCTATAGTTCAAGACTTCTTGCCTAAGTCTGGCTCCAATAACGAAGCCGCATCCAAATAAGCGCTGTTGGTTTTCGTGGTAGCAGCCATCATAGTAAATTTGTTTACCTAGGCACCGCTTTAAACACAGACAACGACACCAGCGCTGAAATCAAACAAGTATAACTCTTGCAAATCGCTGCTTCTTTGGACCTAGAAGGCAATTGAGAAGTAAAGTCTCTCTCGAGCATCTAAAATCACCATCTATAAGACACTCATTATCCCAGTTCTCATTTATGACGCTAAAGCCTGGACCCTGTCAAAGATAGATGAGAGTGTCTTAGGATGCTTCGAAGGAAAAATTCTTCGGGTGATGTTTTATCAAAATGGAGGAGAATATATAATGATGAACGGTACCAGCTGTACATCGACACTGACCTAGTTAACAGAATTAAAGTCCAACGGCTTAGATGGCTAGGTCATGTAGAGCGAATTTACATCAACGCTACAGCCTGGAAGGTCTTTCAGTATAATCTTGAGGGACAGCGCAGTAGAGAAAGACCGACACTCAGGTGGCGCACACAAGTATGAGAAGACTTTAACCAACTTGGCATGGGAAACTGAAGAGAGCTAGTTTGGGAACGGTCTGGTTGAAGAAACATGTTGTTAGTAAGTCAATACAACATTATTGGTCAATGAAAAAGTTGGTTTTTAAACCGTTTAAATCGTTTTTGTATAAATCACGATAAAAGATACGACTACAAATTTTATATTCATATAAATTAGGCCAAGAGATATTCAAGTTTTTCGTTTGGGGGAAAGGAAGTACTAAAAAACGTAGAAAACATATCACTTCAAATTGACAGCTGTCAGAACTATTAAATGGCAAATTATTTTACGTTAAAAAAAAACACATTATCGGAAGACTTTCATTGATTTTAGAAAAATTCAAAGTCCTTAATAAAATCTTTGTTTTGATTCCATAACATGCCCTAAGCAAATGTTTCAGACGTTATGTTTTCTTCAAACACAAAAACTAATACAAAGATATGCTAAATTAATGATAGTGGTAGTGCATAATGATGTCACAAAATTTATTTGGAAATTTAGTGGGTGGATATTATCACGAAAACTTTTATTATTCTACAAAAAGTCAAGAACAAAAAAAAACATAAGCTATCGAAAAATCTAACCGGACTACAGCTTAAGTTGGAATTTTGTTGCTTCTATTGTTTTATGGAAAAATAGTTAAATCAAGGTATATCTTGATAACTTAAAGGTTTTAAGTATTTAAAAATCACGTACAAATGGAGAAATATGTTTGAAAAAATAACTAATTGTAATTGTTATTAATTTCCATAGGAAGTTATTGTAATCGGTCCGATTTGTCGAATTGAAAATGTTGATATTTCTCGACGTTTCAAGAACCTTAGAGTCGAAATTAAAGATTTTTGGAAAGATGTATGTGCGTGCGTTTGTACGTACGTTCGTACGACCGTAAGCTCGCGACGTTTTTTCGACGTCCCATGGCTCAAGAACCAGAAGAGATGTCGCCTTCAAACAAAATTTGTTTTACACATAATAATGCAGAAAATGCTCTCAAGAAAATTGCGTGGGTGGATTTTTTACTCTAGCAGTTTAAAAAAGGTGAACTTATCGGTTAACCCTAAATATTCAATAACGCTAGAGACTTGAATTATATTATATACCACAACAAAAAAGCCAATAAACGTTTTTTTTATAAATCAAAAAAACTTGTCACCTCGAAAATTTTACTAATAAAAAATGATTTCATCTCCAAACAATTTTGTGCAACGAAAAAAAAAACGTTTTTAGCATCTGGTAAAATTTTGAAAACAATCAAGTTGACAGTTTGTTCTTATAAAAAAACCTTAAAAAACATTACAAGTTGGTAGAAATTGTTTTTCGACTCAAATATCTTTTCTAAAATTTAAAATATTGTCTTCAAACTTTTTTTATTCCCCAGAAAATAATGTTTTTGATATTAAGTAGTTTTTTGGATTTTCGTATTCAATGGTTCGAAGGTTTGCTTTTGAATATGCAACAGAGTGATAGCCTATGATGACAACGTTGCTATAGCAGTTTCAGGAAAGCATCTTAATATCCTTAAAGAACTCTTACAAAATGCCTTGTACAGACTAATACCTTCGGCTGATCGGTGTGGACTGGGTGTTAACCCACACATAACCGATCTGGTCTTATTTTCGAGGAGATACAAAATTCCATTTGTCAACCGTCAATACATAAGAGGAATCTAATTAATATTCTTAGACGAGGCTAAATACCTGGGTCTTGTCTTAGACAAAAAACTAAATTGGAAACGCAACGTACAAGAGAGAGTCAAAAAAGCTACTGTGGCTCTCTTTTCTTGCAAAAGAGCTATTGGTAATAAATGGGGTTTACAACCCAGAATCACGCATTCGCTATACACATCGGTAATCAGACCGATTTTAACGTACGGTGTGCCAGTATGGTGGAATGCTTTAGAGAAAGGTATAAATAGGGATAAGCTAAATAAAGTCCAACGTCGCTTCGCACGACCCCGTCTGCGGCACTGAACACCTTGCTCTACCTTACACCTCTTGACGTATTTAGCAAACAAATAGCTGCAAGCTCTGCTATTCGCCTCAATGCTTCGTCGCAGTGGACTAACAACAACATTGGCCACTCCGTAATTCAAAGCTACTTAGAATCAATTCCAAAGCACACAGACTACACCATCCCCCAACTGCAATTCGACAGAAACTTCCAGATTTCTATACCTCACAGATCTTTTTGGGAGGATAGGACATTCTTGGAGGATGAGTCAATCCATTTTTACACAGTGATGGGTCAAAAACAAAAGAAGGGGTTGGTGGAGGTGTGTACTCTGAACGACTGAAATTAAGTCTCTCATTCCGCCTTCCCAATCATTGTACCGTGTTCCAGGCGGAACTTTTGGCGATAAAAGAAGTCTTGTCTTGGCTCAAAGAAAACGTGATATCAACATCTGATATCCGTATTTTCTCTGATAGCCAGGCTGCTATTAAATCACTGGCTTCTGTCTCTGTCTCTACAAACTCTATAACAGTCCATAACTGTCTATCATCTCTAATGGAGATGGCGCAACAGTTTAATATTCACCTTTGCTGGGTGCCGGGCCATAAAGACATTCCAGGTAACTGTAAGGCAGATGAACTCGCCAAGAACGGTACAGTACAGCCCATTCTACCACGTTTGGCAAGTACTGGAATACCAATCGCTACTTGTAAACAGCTAATGCAAGACGCTGTGAGGAGGGCAGGCACCAGGTGGAATTACATCACCACGTGTCAAGTCACAAAAAACATCTGGCCAACACTGGATTTAAAACGTTCAAGGTGCTTGCTCTCTCTAAGCATATCACATATAAGTTCGATAATAGGTGTCATAACCGGACACTGTCTGATAGGAAAGCATACCACGAGACCAGTATTCTCAAATGACTTTTGCAGAAGCTGTATGGACGAGGAAGAGAAAGAAACGGTTCTTCATCTTCTCTGCACATGCCCTGCTCTAGCTCGAAAACGCAAGAAGTACCTAGGAGAATTCTTCTTGAACGATCTAAATCATATCGGTATAATCAGCCTCTCACGTTTCGTAAGGGACTCAAGCTGGTTCCATTGAGCTTAGGAGGAAGCCTCAAGATTCATGTGGTATCACAAGTGTGTCCGTTTCCATCTTGGACAGCCACTATAACCTAACCTAGTTCAAGGTTGGTCGAAAAAGAAGCTGGTATCGATTGTGTTCGTGGACTTCTCAAAAGAAACCCTGATATTTCCTTTCCCAGACCCGAAAATATAATCTTAGCAAGATTAAGAGGCTTTTATAAAACTTCGGCGGAGGAATTCTTTATAAATTTAAAAAGACTACGAAAAGCATCAATTTGAACCTAAAAGCATTTTTAATTTGGATGAAACCCAAAACTAAAATTTAGGTAATATCAGAAAAAGGGAAACGCCAGGTGTCATCCGCAGAGCGGTGGACTTTTGTTACAGTTGTAGGGATTGTTATTGCTTCTGTTTGGGCTCTACCTCCAGTGTATATCTTCCCCAGGATCAGATTTAAGGATGAACTTATTAAAGACGGTCCCAGCAGCTGTATTGGTTAGGATAGTCGGAGAACTGTTTATTCACGTATTAGAGCACATCCAGAATTTTACCAACTGCTGCAAAGAGAAACCTATTCTTATTATTTTGGACAACCATTCATCACACTATGGACTGGAAGGTATAGACTTTTGTCGAGAAAATGGAATTGAGCTCATGTCTTTTCCACCTTATTTCGCCCATTCAAAAGCTATTGCAAAAAATTTGTTTATGAGTTTCAAGTGAATAACTGATATTAATTTACGACATTGCTCGACTGACAAAAGTTCCTTTTCAAAGCGCTTTTTGTCCTTAAAATATTGAAAAGGGATTTAGACCACAGGGATATACCCTTTTAACAGCTTAATTTTTCAAGACTCCGAATATTGCAGTTCCTTCTGAACACCAAAATGGACCACCAATTATACAAGAACACATTCAAAGCACTCGCCAAGAGATAAGAACGGTTCGAATCACTCCCCATGAGATAAGGCCAGTTTCAACAATTCCCCCACTAAAATCCATAAATAGAATATATAAAGGAAAATCCAGAGTCTACACTGAGACCCCTTAAAAGAACAGAATCATTGAACTAAAGCGTAAACAAGAACAAAAATCATATAAGAAAAAGAAGATTATAAAAATCGAAAACAAGAAAATTTAAAAAAAAAAGCTGAAAGCGTAGATACAACGATTCGGATGAATTTAGTGTTGCAGATTCAGATAAGTCTGTTGGACCAGTTTCAGAAGATGAAGTTTTTAATTTAGAAGAATCAAATATAAGGGATTATAAGATTAAGCGCGACACTAAACTTAAAATTGGCGATGAAGTTTGACGCTCGAATTGCCAAATATTATGTTGGTCAGATATGAGAACGAGTTTCATTTTTATGTAGATTTTTTCCGTAAAAAATCGAACAGTTGGCAATTTTTTAAGCTCCTCTTTGAAGATATATCTCTTGTCTTCAGAAGTGATATCGAGTTGAAGCTGCCGTTGCCAGAATACTCAGCAGGATCATCAAGATATGAGATCGATTAATTTAAATACAAAAAAAAATGTGCGATAACCGAGCAAAAAAAATATTTTGTTTGTTCTACTTTCTGTGACATCGAATGTGCCCCACGAGTATGACGAAAGTGACCCACCTAACACTTTTGGCACTTTTGATATTTTGAAGTAGTTGTTAAACATATCTTTTTTTAACTCCTAGGTTTGAGTAAAGTCTTCAAGCTTTGTGAATTCCTTGATGCATTTTTAAAAAAAGGTTATAAGGAATTTACAGAAAATCTGTCGAATTGGTAAAAGTTTGTTTTTGACTAAATCTATTTAACAAAACTAGATTTTCAAACTAAAATATTTCCTTATACGAAAAATATTGTTAGTAATTTATAAATTTTTAAGAATAATTCAACTCACAACCTTACAAACCCAACACGAAAACCTATAAACTTTTACGCAAAACAAATCGGCAGGCGGGATGGGAAGTTATCAGTGTGAATCGCATCACAGCCTCTTTTTTTAATGCAAAATACGTGTTCCCAATTTTTTAGAATTAAATCTATCGATGAACAGTTTAAGTTATATGGAAGTCAATAAGTATAAAATCATATGTTCGCAGGTGATGAGTTCCTCCTCGGTTATTCAAATGTACACAAGATAGCAAATAAGGTGCAACAATTACACCATTAATTAAGTCATTACTAACAGGCCTTTAATAGCGAGATTGCATTTGAAGAAGCTGAATACGAAGGCGGTCATAAGGATCATCCCAAGAAAGACCCTTCAGGGCAAAGCGAATGAAATTATGATGAATTGTTTCAAAACGTTTTCTATGAATTTCTTAACAGGGAATGCAAACCTGCGAATTTTATTCAAGATGAGGACGAACTTGAGAAATTGTACAAAGAAAGAAAGAAAGAGTTACATAGGGAACTTTGAACCCCTTTACCCAGCGTTTTATTAAACCAAGCACAAAACTTGTCTTATTCACAATAATTTAATGTGATGTGTATCACCCTAAGTAAAATATTGGTGCCAAGCAGAAAAAATTTACAACAAAGTCAGTTTTTTTTTTTACTTTTACTTCTTAAAAAATCAGCATTTTATTACTGCGAACAATTCAAAACAATACATGCCATACAAGCCTTTTTAAATTAGGATGAACATAGAAATATTATAAGATTCTACCAGTTTGTCAAGTAGTGAAAATCAATATGAAAGGAAAGCCAGAGGAAACCCAAGATATCGTAAATCTATTATGTAATGATATAATTAAGAACTTGAAATTGTTTGCCATTGGATATGATACTCAAGGTAAAGTGTTAAAAAATTATTACAAGTAAGTGATTTTAGAATATCCTCTATTGTGAAAAACGAATTTTCAAACCCCAATAGAAAAATTGGGTCTAAGAAAGTTTTAAAAAACAAAACAAATTAAGAAACGTGATGAGGTGCTACAAATGTTATAATGGCTTTTTAAATTACGAGTCCCATTATTCGGCTCAAAATCAGGAACAGGATGTTTCAGCCCATTAACTTTTCACTTAATGCTCTTCGTCCTCCATTCCTAAAAATACCAATTTCAGATTTTCCAAGATTAACTTCAAGGTTCCATTTATCACAATAGCTGCTGAACTTGTTTAAAGAAAAGTTGGACTCACAGTCAAAATTACAATTTCATCACTATACAAAGAATATTAATACCGATTCTTCCACATGTGTTCCGATGCGGAGTTTAGTATGCAGGTCATTTGAAAACAACGTAAAAGCAGTATGCTCAGAACGGAACCTTGTTTAACGCCTTTGCTCGTTCGAAAGAAATCAAAGGTACTGCTTCCATCCGAGACGGCCGGC
Source organism: Eupeodes corollae (assembly GCF_945859685.1). Lineage (NCBI taxonomy): Eukaryota > Metazoa > Arthropoda > Insecta > Diptera > Syrphidae > Eupeodes > Eupeodes corollae. The sequence continues at coordinate 21,001 of NW_026605665.1, read as the reverse complement.
GGTGGCGGCAACTGTATCTTGATATTATAATAGTTGGATAATTTTAACCATTTTCTTCGAGATGCCCAATGTAATAAGTTTGTGGATAGGAGCTTTTCTGTTAGTATTGTAGAACGCAGCTTTTAAGTTTACGAAGTTCTGGCTTAGTTGCATTTGAATAAGGCATGAAAAAGTGAAGATCTGATCAATGGTACTATAATCTTTTCGATAGGGAGCTTGGTATTCATTGAGTATATTGTTACTTTTGATCCAAGTAGTGAAGCGGCTTAGAAGAGCAGAGGTGAATAACTTATAGAGGGTATCTAAAACTAAAAGAAGACGATAATTACATACAAGAAACAAAACTAGCTTTTTTTAAACAGGGGAAGGATGATTAATTTTTTGAAGGACGTTGGTATTGTTCCTGTTTCGTAGATCCTTTTTAGCAAAGTGTGAACCTCAATACAAAATTTACTCGCACTTTTATAAAACTCACATAAGATGCCGTCTATACCCGGAGCTTTGTTTTATTTTGATGATTCAATTGCTATTTTTACTTCATTCAAATCAATTGGGTGATCAAGTTCAGGTATTTCAACTACTAAATATATTCTACGCTGCTTCATCGATCTGAATTAAGGGAATTTTCGAATATGTAAACTTTGTTTAGAAGACTAAAGAATATTCCAGGAAATTTAGATTGGTACTTGATTAACTAGAGTTAGAGGTGAAAAAAATCTATTTTTTTTTGCTATACTTCTGGCTGATATTCACTCTGAAATCGACTATTCTGCTTACTGAAGTACCCATTGAGTGGAAATTGAGCTTCGTCACTGAACACAATTTTTCGGTAAAAATGTGGATCTTCAGCCAACTTTCCAAGAAAAAATTGTACGTTGCAGTTGGTCGTTCAGCTTCAATTCTTTTTACTAGCAGTATTTTCAAAGCCATCACACTTAAATCCTTCAGCTAAATTTTCCACTTTGTTGAGTAACGTAGGCCCAATTGCTGCGAACGGCAAAAACTCGATAATTAATGGTCATTATAACACTGGCCGATACGGCAGCGATATTTTCTTCAGTTCACACTCTACTTAAGCGTGTTGGTGGTTTAATGTCCAACAATGTAAATTTGGTGTGACTAGACCGAATGGGCACTTCAGCGACTCAGCGTGTCGATGAAACTGATCAAAAAATGGAAGAAGCGCGCAATGAACTTTACTAACAGAGCACGCATTTTGATAAAAAAATTTCATATTTTTTAAGTGTTGTTCGTTTGTAAGACGATTCATAATTTAATTATAGACCAAATTGAAGATGTTTGACAGTGAAACAAAACACGAAACGTGCGTCAGCTATTTAAATCAATGTTGCCAAAAAGATAATAGGTACAAAATCATTCTTAATAATTTATTTAAAAAATGCTACTTTGGTTGATACGAAAAATGCAACTTAGTGGTTTAAGCTTATTATCACCCCACCAAACCATGAATGAACTTGAATGATGACCTCTTTCGATTTTTTCTGTTGCTTCCTGAGAACTCCGATCATATACCTTATTATTTTAACAGGTACATCTTTCTGCCATGCTATTAATTTAATCATCGGAAAACAAAATTGGAAGATTTCTTAACCAGCGTAATTTCTTCACACTGCTTTCGCATCTAGTTTTCTTAAAGGAATTGTTCAACCTCTGGCCAGCCACCCGTGCTTCGTCGTGGCACGGTGGTAATCATTCATCATAATAATTAGCAGCTATATGAAGTATATAGCTTTTAAAATGATAATATTTCGGGAAATGATTTTGTTCTTGCACTTCGTTAACCACCCGACCTAGACCTGCTTTTATGCCTTATGTCCATATATCGTTTAATTGTACGGCACACGAAAATTCGATTGACCCCGAGAGGTATTAGTGACTTGAAAACTTAGAAGAAGTTTATTTTGAAGAAGTCTTAGCCTAGCTCCAATTTTTCAGTTTGAAATTCAAGACCAATTTTTACCCAAATAGAATTATAGTTGATCCCTTCTACTTGCACAATAACAAAAATATATTTATCTCAAAACTTACAAACTAACCGGTAATAAAGAAAATTCAAATAAGATGTTATACGATATTGTTAATCATTAATAAAAAAATGTTTATCCAGTGCTGTGTACCTTTTGAATATAAATGTGGTTTTGATTAAGTATTTAGAAAAATTTAGAACCTTAAAGTTCAGTGGCCTTTTGACATCAACAATATTATTTCTTAGCTTCATATACAATAAGTTCTTCTATTATGAAATAGAAGAAAAATTGACAAATTTGTATCAAGCCAACCAAGTTAGACTTTTTATTTGTCCACCTAGGCTAGGCTAGGTACAAACACACTTACAAACAAAGGTATATCTTATATTACCAAACCAATTTTAAAACAAGTCCATGTCACAAGGATCATGTGGCTTTTGAGCTTGTCCACATTTATAACGCAACTCCATATGTGTGCAATGTGCATGTATGTAAGGTTTGCCCTTCCACTCTACTCGTAGGACTTTCACTTGGACTTCGTCTATGGTATACAACATGCAAGATAGTTTTTGCTGTCACTGCTTATACATTCAATAACAACGTTTCACGGGTTGACAGATACAACACATGTTGTTGAGGATGACTCTTTTCCAGGTCAGCGACACTCTTCATTTCCTCCACGAAGCCGATATACCTATATATGTATTCGTATGTATGTACATAAACGACCATAAGGAAAAACCAACAAAAATAAAAAACATTGACAAAACAAAATTTCTAAAAAACCAATCAATTCCAGTCTTCGTCGTCGTGGTCGTTTGGTTGTCGTTGGTCCTTGGTCCTTGCCTTGGTCGCCCAACGTTCATTCCTTATACCTATCCTCATACCTACCTATCTTCTCTATTTCGTTGTCGCTCGTTCGACCAATACGGAAGGGCAATCAAAATATATTCCGTTTCATTGCAGAAAATTGAATGTCCTTTTTGCAGCAAAAGCAACGCCAACAACGATGAGAATAGGGTGAGGGGATATGGGTTTGGTTGAAGCCCACAACAAAGTCACATATCTTTTATGTTTCATTTCTATTTTGTTGTTTCTTTTCTTTTTATTTAAAAAAATGTATTTATTTTTTTAAATCTCAAAACTTGTCTTGTAGAATGCACCTTCTCAAAAGAAATCTGAAAATGTGAAAAAGGATACAATGGCGGATTTATCGCCTTCCGAAGTGCTTGTTATGTCGTTGTCGCTGCACTAAGCCGAGGGGCTTATGTGTGTGCTCTCATCGACAACAAAAAGCCACTCAAAAGCACTCAACATAATAAAAATTGAGTTCGATATAGAAACGAAGCACTGCAAATAAAATAAAAACAAGGGGAAGAAAAATAAAAATAAACGAACAAAATCTGAAATTCTTTTCGATAAGTTTTTTGATTCTAAGCAGGGTTACCTTTTTCTAGAAAAAAAGTCGAATAAGGTAAGTCGTGAGTAGAACTTTAGGTCAAGTATATTTTACCACTACGATCATCTTACCTTATAAGGATTTTTCTAAACTTTGTTTTGAAAATCTTCATGTCTTTAGGTTTTACGTTTTAGAATATTCTAACACCAGGGTAACCCTGGTAATGGTTTATTTTTTGGATGCATCGTACACAAAATTGAATGCAGTCTTATGAAAAGGGATACAAAAAAGCGAAAAACACTCTGTGCTTTATCCGAGGATATGGGAAAAGACATTTTTCTAGGTTTGCTTTGCTTTGCACCAAGCTTTTTGATTGTGTTATTAGGGAAGTTGAGGGCATTTCCGCTCCGGATGCAGTACGTATTTTTTATTTATTTTAAATTTATAGGAAAGGGGAATTAGAATTAGGATGTTTAAAGCTGTTTAACCCACCTCAGTTAGGTAAGGATAAACATATATGTACATATTGTTATCAATTTGTAATGTCTAAAAAACAACAAATAGGTTAAGATAACTTTCGAAAGATTTGCCTCCAGAGTATTGTAACACTTTCTAACCTTTATCAAATAAAAAGTTTTAATTATGGGTAAATTATCTTTTACGCGTACAAACTGCATCTTTTACAGGGTAAGGGTTTGTTACAGCTTTTCGTAAGATATACGCCTGAGTCATAAAGCCTTTGATTTCCCGACATTGCTTGATATTTTCTATATTTGATATTTATTAACTTCCTATATGCAGTTAATGGTTCCGAATTGACAATTTTGACATTTCTCCGCATTTCAAGGTCTATAGAGTCAAAATAAAAGATTTTTAGAAAGATATGTAAATGTCCGTACGTTCGCGACGTTTTTTTTCGTTGTCCATAGCTCAAGAACGAGAAGAGATATCGACTTCAAAAAAGATACTTCAAGAAAGATGCAAAAAAAACTTTAAAAAAGTATCACCTCGAAAATTTAACGAATAAAGAATAATTTCATCTCCTAAGACCTAAAATTTTGTATAAATTTATTTTAAAACAAACAAAACGTATTTAATAAAAAAGCATTTTTTAATGAAGCATGAAGTTTTATTATTATTTTCGACACATCATGTTGCTTACTTAAAAAAAAAAAAACAGAGTTTTCCTGAAATACTGGCTATGAGGTTTAATTTTTGTATAAACAGACACATACTGTTATGATACAGATTGATAATCAATTTAAAGCTTTCTCATAAACTTTATTTTTTGTTTTGTTTTGTTTTGCTTTGTGGTGCGTAAATAAACAAAGAAGACGGTTTCCCGAATGGTAAATCCGTTGGAATCATCGGAATTCGGGGGATCAAGACATCCTCTCCTTTGTATTTTCCTTTTATGATTGTTGCCTCAATGACGTTATTCATCAGCTTTTCACAGCCAGTCTTGTTCCATTGCATAGTCGAGGTTGATTAATGTTACGCAGCATGATGACAACTGATCCAACTTTTAACTGCAAATTGTGAAGTGGTAATCCAGGCACTTCCAGTGAATTTAAAAACTCCGTGGGATAGTTGACTACGCCATCCTGGTTCATAACAGTGTCGACTGATTTGAAGGAAACCAACTGTCCTGGAAGAAAATTCTGAATGGTCGTATTGAGATCCTTTTGCGCTATATCTGAGAAAACACGCTGAATAAGCTTCTCTTTTAAATCTGTGATGTGACAGAAATCTGTGGGTAATGTAATGAATCCAGTCGAGGTGTCCATTGCAACTTTATTATTTCCAATTGCTGATGATTTTAGGCATAAATTTCGTCCCTCAGCAACAGTTGATCGGGGAATAACTGGAAGAGTCTCACAAAAATAACCTGACAACAGAATCATGGTCACACCAAAAATATATCGGTTGTCACGAAGATCTTTTAATGTTCTGTCCAGCGCTTCCAGTGACCTCTTATGGGACATTGTGCATTCATCCCAAACAATGGCCATTGAGCTATTTTTGACCCTGTTGCAAATTGATGTTTCGTCACTCACAAAGATAGAAGGATGCACTCATAGAATATCGTAACCATGATCGTAACACAATATCGTCAATCGTAACACTTTTTTCCGTGTTCTAATTCTTATATTTATTTTTTTGCAGTTTTCCTATATCCTCGTATTTTGAAGTGCGACAGAATGATTGATATTTAAATGGGTTGTCAAATCTAATCATAATGGTTGTGTTAAGAAACTTAATTTGTGTAAAAAACAGTACTCAAAGTAGGTAAAAATTGGTTTTCGGCTCAAATATCTTTTCAAAACTCAAAGATATTGTTTTTAAACTATTTTCATCTTTTTAAAAATATTGTTTTCAACATTCAGTAAAATTGTGAGAAATACCGAATTGAAAGTTTTCTTACAAAAAAATTCACAAAATTTGGTAAAAATTGATTTTCGACTCAAATATATTTTCAAAAATTTGAGATTGTAGCTTCCAACTAATTTTCACTTATAAGAAATATTGTTTTCAAGTTCGGAAAAATATTTGGTAAAAATTGAAGTCGTTAGACTTTAACCCTTCTGGCTAAGTCTACGGAACTGTACAGCCCATACAGCTCGTCGTTCCATCTTCCCCTCCACTCCCCTTCGATGCATACGGGAACGTAGATCACACGAAGAACTTTTCTCTCGAAGCGACCCAAGGTGCTTTCATCCGCTTTTGTCATAGTCCATGCTTCTTCACCGTATAGCAGGACGGGGATGCTAAGGGTTTTATATAGCAACACTTTGGTCCTCCGACAGAGAACTTTATCACTCAATTGCTTTCTCAGTCCAAAGAAACAGCGGTTAGCAGTTAGACTGATTCTTCTATAGTTGGTGCAGTTTAGAGGATGTCCTTCTTTCAGAACGGGCAAACAATACTGAGGTTCCATTCATGGGGCATGCTTTCTGCCGACCATATTTTACAGATAAGTTGGTGCATGCTCCTAACCAATTTATCCCCAGCTGCTTTAGAGAGCTCGGCATTCAAGTCTTCCGCTCCAGCGGCTTTAAAAGAGTTCAGATTAGATATGGCAATCTTTACTTCGGCTAGATCGGGAAGATGAGATTGTTGACTTTCGTCGTCTATGTTGAATGGATCATCCTGCCTGACAGTGGAATTCAGTTCGTCGTAGGCGTTATACAGCCGGCAGAAGTGGTGCTTCCAAACCCTCAGTATTGACTGTGATTCTACTATGATGTTTCCTCTTTTGCCTCTGTAGTCTTCGGTTCTAGGTTTATGTATTTGTGAATTTCGTTTCACCTGTTCATAAAACATTCGAACTTCTTTCCTGCTTTTAAACCTCTCAAAATCTACGACCGCACGCTTCTCTTGCCCTCTCTTTTTCCTTCTGAGTTCCTCTCGCCTATGAGCTTGAATACTTTGTCGGAAGTGTTGTCGTGCAGGCTGTTCTTCCCGATTATTGCAAAAGATGTTTTCCCTGCCCAGCTTGGCATTAAAATAGCCCAGGACTATTTTAATATCGTAGCTAAGGCACTGCTCATAATGTTTTGTCTAGAAGATCGTAGAACATATCTTTATATCTTTGGTGTTTTCGTCATTATCTTCCGTAGGGGCGTGCGCGCATATCAGGCTAATGTTGCCGAATTTGTCCTTGATGTGGATGTTTATTTGTTGATGCACCTATAGCTCAAGACTAAATATTATACGTGCATATCAGAAGTTCGTTGTCCTTAAATCGTTTGCGTGGGTTGTCACTAATAAATCCGTCCTTATCCGAGGCTTATTGGTGTTTCGCATTTAGTTTTTCTTAACGTGGTCAGGAAATCGTCCTGACGCCCGACTTTTAATCTGAAGGTCCAAGTCCTTGATTTAATTCAAAAGGCTAGAGCCGGTTTAACCGATCGTCCTCTTAAATGCACATGTTTACCATTTGAACATCAACCGTAAAACTCAGTCTTTTTTAAAATAGTCTATGATCGATTCTCAGACCTATCAAATTTGCAACTAAAATAAAGAGGTTGCCCCTAATACTGCGACCGAAAATTTGCATTAGATAGTCATGTTGTTTGATATAACTGACCTTCTATTCTCATTTGACTAATAATTTGTTGTCACTTTAACTCACCAATTTTTCTTTTGTTTTGTGTTTCTCAAAACCATAAGCTTAATTCTTATTATTTATTTCCATCTGACATCTATTTTTAAAATAATCATTGCTCTCGCCTGTCACAAACCACCGCGACCGCATACAATTCTAATTTATCGCCCTCTCAATATCCCATCCTTAAAATTTCTGCATCTGCTGCACGTTATATCGCTCAAACTGCTTTCCACAGTATTGTTGCTACCACATCTGTATGTTGCCGTAGCTATGTCCTGATGTTGTACATCAGTTACAGTTACACATTTACATACACCAAGACTCTCTGTTGACAATTGCCTTTTGTTTCTGTTTAATTAAATAAAATCTTGAGGGGATAATTAGACGAGAATCTTAAATTACATTATTTAATCAAGGGAAATTGTTGTATTGTCATTCTTGTAACGACAATGAAGGAAATCGCGCATCAGTTAATACTGTTTATGTCCCTCTATAATGTAATAGAGCTACATACTACATTGTATATACTGTTATATTGCTCTATACAATATGTACATTCACTCCCTGTTGGGATAGGTGTACCATGCAAATTTTCTGAGGTACAATAATAACTGTACTTCACCTATTGTGTACAGGTACGTATGAATATGTGCATTCACATTGGAAACCATCGTATCTTACCTAGGAAAAGAAGGAACGTTAGTTAGGAAGAGACAAATTGACGTCAGGATATCTAAATCTGACTGTGACTTGTGTGATTGTGATATGGAATATCGTCCTTGCAAACAATTCGTTTAGTTGAGAGCATAAGAGAGACAGAGCTCATTAGAAAACAGAGAACAACTATGCAAATTCTGTAACACACCTGAAAGTGCCAGGACAATATTCAACCTCCTCCTCACTCCAATTCAGACACGACACCCCATAGCCCACCAGTGCTGGATCCTTGTGGTGTTCTTCCTCCACCAGGTTAAACCTCTCTCGCACCATAATGTCATCAGGACTCTAGCGGAACATTTTCTCATTAACATTTCAATGCTGCGCTAATTATTAAAAGTCTCCTTGACTTCTCAATCCGGATTGGTGGTAGTGATGCTTGCCTGCATTTATAAGGACGAGATTATATTATTAAAAATATAGAGTCATACGATTGCTTTATTAGCTTTTTCCTATTGGTTGAGTTTATGACATGTCGCATGTCAATGTTATCTGTCATCATTTTTGATATCAGTTTTTAAATTCGTGAATATGTTGTGTTGCACATCCTTATAAAAAGTTTAAAATCATAATTATAATCAAAATAACAAGCAATTCAAATTAAAAAAAGAGGCTGTAATGCGACCCACACTGATAACTTCCCATCCTGTCTGTCGATTTGTCTTGCTTAGATTATTATAGGTTTTCGTGTTTTGTTAAAAAAGATGTACGTTGAATTATTTTAACAAAATTTAAAATTACCAACAATAATTAGCAGTACCCGTGGCATGATGGTTAGTGCGTTGGACTGTCATGCGATAGGTCTTGGGTTCGATCCCTGCCTATGCCACCTAAAGTTTTTTTCACGGGTTCTGCCTCTTGCCAGAAATTGATAAATTCTCCAAAAGTAATTCTTGTCATGAAAAGTGCTCTCTCGAATTGGCGGTTCGGATTCAGCTTTAACGAACTGTTGCTTCACCCAATTTATAACAATAATTAGCATATCATGAAATAGTTTGATTTCAAAATCTTTTTTTGTTAACGAGATTTTTAGGCGAAAATCAAATTTTAGTAGCATTTCCTAAACTTTTTTATTTTCAATATGTTGCAATTTATTTTTTTAATATTTATTAAAGAAAAAGAATTAAAATTAACCAAATCACCCGCGCGATTTATACTTTACTTCGTGTAATTATATACACTAAGTAAAGTATAAATTAAGCCGAACTGTCAAACAACAGCGGCGAATAGTCGACGAGGCAAAAATTGCAACAGGCAGCAATTTAAGTGCTGCCACCACGACGAGCTCAGAAAGGGGTGGGTTCAGCAATTAACAATCAATCGATGAATCGATTGATAAAGTTGCGTGTGGATATGATATCGCGTTGATATCAAACATTTTGTTTTGATTAAAAAATTGTCACAGTGGCGTTCTTATAGTAAGTAAGAAAAGGGCGCCAACAATTTTTTTTGTTCTGAAATAAAAAAAAGGAAATTGCAAACCTTTAAGAAGAAACACCAACACAACAATAAAACCACTATAGAAATAAAAAGAAAGAACAAAATGGATACATTTTTAAGATATATTTATTAATTTAAAAATGCCTGAGAAACCTTGCAAAAAGCAGGATGAAAACTCAGGATCTTTTCCAACAATTAAACAAAAGATTTCATAAATTATGGACCGTTAAGGCCTTAATTCCCCTCAATAAAATGGGGATAAAAAAAGGAATTAACAAAACGATTTTACATAGAACCAAACAAATTGTACTTATCTTTTTTTTTGAAAATCCCCAACAGCAACTTATTTTCAACTAATTTCCTTTTAATTCTTTATTTTTCTTCAGTCCCGACACTTTTTTTTTATAATTTTTCTCAATCTTTTTTTACACAATCTTTGTTCGAATTTCTCAAATTATTTTTTTTTAATCTTCACACCTTGATAGTTTCCCAAGAATTGACGGCCAGATCTCAATCTCTGTCCTATCTCTTCTTTACATCTCCCGCCATTTTAGCTTTCAGCCAATATGGAGTGGCGGATTTCAATCACATCATCAACAGCCAATCGGAGATCGGCTTGTTGATCTCAACTTGTGATGAAATTCTCGCGATCCCGCTTACTCGCTCTTCTCTCACAGCTAAATGCAAGTCATCCTGGAATTCGCCGCCCGCTGGATTCACTTCCAGGTCACGACGATTCCAGGAGCTGCATTCAGCCAGCCCCACTTTCCACCACCGGAAAAAATGGGTGTCTATAAATGAACGCGATAACATTAGTTTTGGGATTTTTTTACTGGAATTTATATTGGAAGGCGATAATTCAATCTGTCATTTTTTGATTTTCAAAACAAAAATCTAAAATTGAAATCTTTTAAAGTGACACAATAATTTAGCTCGAAATTCGTTTAAGTGTTACATGCAAACCACCGTCATTATTGGCTTGTATTTAGGAAATTGAATTAAAGTAAAAAAACAAACGAAATTTTTTAATGATACATTTTTAAAATTATTTATATCTCCATACCAGTAGGAGATAGATAACATTCTTGAAATAGTAAGCTTCTTAGAATTTCATTATCTATCCACCAAAAAAAATTCAAAAATCTAGCATTCTAAATTATTATCTAGCATTGCACTCGGAACATTGTGTTGACTTTTTGTCCGAAATGAGTTTTTGTCCTCCGAAGTGATTACATTTGTATTTTGTATATCAGTGTTTTTTAATTTAGCTTCCTCAACTTTAGTAACTTCCATTGAATTCATCTAGTTTGTAAAAGTAATTAATATATTTTGATATAAAATTCAAAAATTAATTGTTCAAAATTTTAAATTACCATGCTATGAAATTTCACATGTGTTTTTTGATAGAAGTGCCTTCAGTGATGCTCTTATTTCTTTGCGGTCCCATAGCATTTAAATTGAGCGCCAATATTTTCCACATATTCAATGAGCTTTGGTGGGAGTTTGGGCAATTGAATTGCCCCCTGTCAAACTCTTTGTGGTCCTCCATAAATTGCACCAAGCATTCTTTTTGGGCCCTTGTAACCCGGGAACATCTCTGAAAATACAGTTTATTTATTTATTTTTTATTATTCTATCAATAATAAGCAATTTATGTTCATTTATTTATGTACCTTAATACTTTGTACTTACCTTTGCGACTTCGCTCATTTTTAAGTTTTATGTTGTTTTCTATAATTCCTTCCTTATCTACGTTTAATGTGAAAAATTTATCGACTTTTAGAGATACAGAAACCCATTTTATCGCATTTTTCCAGTATTTCTATTCAGTTTGTTCCAGTCAATAAAGTTATCGCTTGTCAAAGTTACAGAAACCCGATTATGCGATAAAATAAGTTTTGTTTCAATTTTATCGCTTCGCAAGTTACAAAACATGGGTCCTGGTTTGGTTTCACTTTCATGGAAACCATCCTTCTTTTGAAACCTGAAACTAGACTTGTTATTTTTTTCCTCACGAAAATGACAGAGAGAACCATGGTCAGAAGGACTATGGCCGTTACGCTCTCTCTCATCCTCGTGTAGAAGGAATATGACAGTTGTCAAATCGAACATTGTAAACAAAACACAAGTGAACAAGTGGATGCAAAATGCATCATTTTTTTTAAATTAAAATTAAATATGGAAAGAACTTATAAACAAATACAAATTGGATGACTGAAATTAATTTAAAGCCAAAGTTTTCTATTATTTACGAGATACCGGGAACCGAACATCAATTTTTACCAATTTTGGGTACTAATTTTTTTTTATTTAATTTTTTTATGAAACAACTCACTGTTAGATTTTTTTTTAAATTACTAAATGTTGAAACAATTGAAAAATATAAAATAAAATTAATTTGAAGCTTATGTCTTAAATTTTTAAAAAGATATTTGAGTCTAAAATCAATTTCTAAGAAGTTTTATTAATTTTGTTTAGGTTTTTATTTTTTCTTAAAAAAGTGTCACTTCGAGTTTTCTCAAAATTTTACTGAATGTGGAAACAATATTTTTCATAAGACAAAATTAGTTAAGAGCCAATATATCAAGGTTTTGAAAAGATATTAAAGCCGAAAAGCAATTGTTACCAACTCTTGTTAAAAAACTATCAATTTGATTTTTCTCAAAATCTTACTGAATGTTGACAACAATATTTAAAAAAAAAAATAAAATTAGGTTAAAGCAAATGTCGCAAAGTTGTGAAAAGATATTTGAGTCGAAAATCAATTTTTACCAACTTAGAGTAATGTTTTTTTTTTGTTTTTTTTATTTCGACTCTAGGGACTTTGAAACGTCGAGAAATTTCAAAATTTTCAATTTGGCAAATCAGACCCATTACATTAACTTCATATGGGAAGTTGAAAATAAGGTGGGACTACATTCATAGTCTAGAGCCAGAGCTCCATTATCGTTAACGTCTTTGTTTTATATTAATATGTTAATTTTATTTTGTATTTTGTGTTTTTGTGTGTTTTGTACTAATAACTAACATATGCGCTTATAATTAGATCTTGATCGTAGTTTGAGGCTTGTTATAATCTTACTACTTTCTGAAATGTAAAAAAAATCAAAGGTTGTAAGAAAATGATGAAGGTGATACGAAGTTCACTGGGTCTCGCAACTAAGACCCGCTTAAAACACTATATTATTCACCTACCGAAACATACAGCGTCGTTTTTGAAGAAGCTGATGTATACTCGCCTTTAGCTATTACCAATCTTCTTCAAATAAAAGAAAGAAAAATATGTCCGAACACGTTTCTTCTATGGATCAACGGGTAAATGACCTAAAGGACATACAGCTTTCGCAGTATGTAAGTATGCTCTTACCACAGGACATTATGACACCCAACCAGCCAAGTACCTCCTCCTTTTTATATAATCCAGAAAGTTCACGGAGAACTTCAGACCTGGGTGAGGTCAGATATTCTAAAGCTATACAATTATTAGCTGCAACACCAGGTTTTGTGGAACTAAAAGTAAATGAAGAGTTATGTACCCTTTATAAGAGAAAAGATTACCTCGCTTCAACAGAACAAGTAATGGCCGCATTGTGAAATGCATTATTGAAACAAAGAGCATTACTCAAGTCCGGGTTGCAGTCTTTTATCGATTGGGCTTTTTAATCACAGTATGAATTGAAACCAAATACTCTTTATGAACAATTCACAACAATATTCGGATCTTCGTCTGCTTCTTATAAGATCTATGAACTAGCACTTCAGGTGGTCTGTGCCAAGAGAGCAGAGTGCATTGAGGTGCGGAGAGAAAGGCTAGTGGGTAAAATAGCTAATATGAATGTCCAAGTTGCCCTTAGAGGTGTTAATCCTGGTGCTGAGAACCTTTCCGATAAACAGGAATTGTCTTCCCTAATACAGTCCCCGTGTAGTACCCGTAGCATGATGGTTAGTGCGTTGGACTGTCATGCAAGGGGTCTGGGTTCAATCCCTGCCTGTGCCACCTTAATTAAAAAAAAAAAAAAAATAATTTTCGCGGGTACTGCCTCTTGCGAGGAATTGACAAATCCTTCAAGAGTAATTCTTGTCATGAAAAAGTGCTTTCTCAAACTAGCCGTTCGGATTCGGCCTAAAAATTGTAGGTCCCTTCCATTCCTGACAACAGTACTCGCACACAGGAATGGTTGAGAGTTGTAAGTCACTAGGCCCTGGTTCACAACGGACTGTTGCGCCACCCCATTTGATTTGATTTGAATACAGTCATTGGGTGGAGTGCAGTCATGGCTAGTGTTTTGTCTCACGTTAGAGAAAAGAAGACTTTTACTCCAATATTAGTCCACATCCAGAGTAGAAGAAACGCAGTTGACAATAGAGTGGGTTTATGAAAGCATTACAAGTATAATCTAAAAGACCAGAAAGTAAACAACTCAAATAAGGGCCACGGTAGAAAGTTTCATTCTTCCTTTCGTTCTAAAGAACACGACAGAAAAATAAATAATTCAAGTTTAACTTTCAGAGGGGGTCTGTTGCAAACTTACTAAGAAGGCTGGAAGGATTCGGGTGCAAACTCTTTTATTTTAAAGACTATTTCAGGAACAAAACCCACTTTTTGCAAAAAAAAACATTTAACATACAATTCAAGAGCTACTCGGATCAAGTTTGCAACAGCATTTTTAGACAAAATGGAAGTTGGACCAAGTTTCCTTTCAAAAATGTTCTTAATAAGGAAGTCGGATGGAGGTCTTCGTCCGATTTTCGACTTGCGACCCCTAACTTGTTACGTGAATGTAAATACATTAAAACTTACTGCCGTTTGGCCTTGCTTCGACTCCAAGAGTGTTTTCACCACTAACTTGCTGGATAGCGGAGATCCTACGCAAAAGAGGTATGCGAGAGTTGATTTATTTGGACGACTTCCCTTTAGTACATCAGGACCCCTCCAAACTAGAAACACAGGTTGCGGAAACCGTTTGAATTCTAGAGGAACTTTGCTGGAAGATAGATTGGTGGCTCCAAGCGTTAACGAAAAACGAGTTAATACACAAAAAAGTACATTTTCTGGCAACGAATGCTTCAGATACAGGATGGGGTGCTCAATTGAACTAAACAGTCTCATCAAGTAAGTTGTCGAAAAGAACAGAAAAAATGGAATTGCACTTTAAAAGAAATGTACACAGTTTTCATGGTAATAGACAAGAGGGCATCAGTTCTGAAAGACACACATATTCTTCTGCAGTCAGACAATCGAACTTTGATTGCTTACATCAATTTGTCAGTGAACTTTCGTTGGGGAAGGTCCCCCTGTGTTGTGCGTCCGTTGCGCATGCGCGTCTTGTTCGAGTCTTGTGCCTAATCCTGATATTTGTCTAATTGTTTCCCCTAAATCTTAAATGTTACAATAAAAAATTAAATAAAAAAAATAATCAATAACAAAACAAAAAAATAGCAAACAAAATATTAAGGGTGATAAACAAAAAAACAACAAAAATAAAAAAAAACAATAAATCAATTACAATAAAACAAAAACAACAAACAACCAACAACCAACAAAAAAATTAACACATGTCATGTTGTTAAACCAACTCAACATAGCGATAGCACAGTGAGTACCATCCTTCACTTTCCCCTTCTCTCGTACAGTCGCATGGCTTAGCATGTGTATCAAATTACATTGTGTTTAATAACTAATGCAATTGATACACAGACTACGTCATCGTTGATAGCAGATTGTTGACAACAAAATTTTTACTGTTTTGCATTAACAGGGACGGATTCGATTCTTGTCGCTACTAAGGCATAACACTAGTACTGGTGTGTATCGAATAGCATTCTGTGGTTCAACTCAGTAATATTTTTCTTATAGTCTTCGTCTGTTTTGGTTTTTGTTATTCTTTTATTTAAAATGGCTGGAAATTTCTGGGTAGATTATTGTAATATTCGTGGGCTTAGAGCGAATTTTCTTTCTGTCTACTCCCATACTGCTTTAAACAGGCCAGCTGTATTGGCACTAAGTAAAACCCAAGTGGGTGAGGATTCCGATCCTACTGAATTCTTTATTGAAGGGTATAACTTGGTGCCATTATTCTTTTCCCACCATGGTCTCATATACATTAGGAATGATGTTGCTTATCAGTTTTTGCCACAATATGGTCTCTGCACCAATTCTTTTTTCAATTTTATGTGGTTTAAATTTTCCGTAAATAAGCAAATCACTCACTATTGTTTCCTTTATCGAAGCCCAAATCTAGTCAGATTATCAACTTCTCGTGAATTTGATGCTTTGTCTGATTCCATCCAAAGAATTGTATCCTCGCACTGAAATCGTTGTTACGGGGATTTGAATGTACAAAATTCTTCATGGCTTCAACATTCGGGCCAGTCAATACCAGAAGGAGTGTGTGCTGAGATCTTCGCTGAGTTAAACCACCTAACTCAGCTGGTCAACGAGCCCACTCGAATATCGGACGTGGTAGGTCGAGCAGAAAACACTCTTGACTTGTTTCTTACCTCTGACCCTGGTTAATACACTATTAGTGTTCTATCTCCTCTAGGCACATCTGACCATTGTGTCATATCAGCAAATTTATCGTGTAAAAACTATCCAGTTAAAGAAAGAGCTCCTAAGAGAACCGTTTGGCAATACGAGAAAGCCAACTGGGACGGCCTCAATAATTACTTCAGGATCTTTAACTGGTCACTATGCTTCCTCGATAGTGACGTTGACGCCAGCGTTGATATGATCACAAGATTCTCCTGGGAATGAGAACTATTATCCCGAATAGAGTTTAAGGCATCAGACCTAAGGAAAACGCATGTTTCGATACTGTAGCGAGAGTCCTAAAAGATCTTAACATACATAAATCTGCTGGTCTGCATGGTATCCCCGCTATTGTTCTGAAGAGCTGTGCTTGATCGCTGGCAAAACCACTGCGTAAGCTTTTTCATCTGTCCTACTCCTGAGGCCTCGCTCCGAAAACCCCTTTTGTTCAGCCTATTCCCAAAAAAGGCGAATCTTCCTCACCGTCTCATTATCGACCGATTACGCTTATGTCCCTTCTTTTAAAGGTCATGGAAACGCTGATTAATTATCAGCTCAAGAAATATCTTGAAGATCGAAAGATTCTTAATGACCGGCAGTACGGCTTTCGAAGCAATAGGTCCATCGGTGATCTCATGGTTCATCTCACCGAACAGTGGAGCAAATCTTTACATCGCTTTGGTGAAAGTCTGATTATTGCACTTGATAATTCAAAAGCATTTAATAGGGTTTGGCATCAGGCTCTATTATCGAAAATGCGTGCTTTCGATTTGCATGAATCTCTGCTTCATTGGATTAGTAATTACCTTTCGAATTGTTCAATACAAGTTGTATTGGATGGATTCAAGTCTGAAAACCATAAAATAAATGCTTGTGTGCCCCAGGGCTCTGTTCTATCTCCAACACTCTTTCTCATTTTTATTAGTGATCTCCTGTCTGCAACATCTAATCCAATACATTGTTTCACTGACGATAGTACTCTTAGCTTTTCATATTCGTTTTCAGATTCACACCCCTCTTCTTCGGATGTGGAACTGCAACGACAAAATATGATAAGCTCATTAAATTCCGACCTAAACAGCATTGTACAATTGGGAATAAGAAACCGCGTGGAATTTAATGCTTCGAAAACGCAATGCTGTCTTGTATCGTTAAAGCAAAATATACCCCCCTGCCATTATCCATAAATGGCACTCGCATCGGGGAAACTGGAAATCTCTATATTCTTGGTATGTGTATCACCAACCTTTTTGGAACGATCACATACGCGATGTCGCCAAAAATGCCGCAAGATGTTTGGGTTTTCTAAGGCGATGCAAGAAGTTTTTCACCCCCTCTCATCTGGCTGTTATTTACAAAAATTATATACGTCCAAAGCTTGAGTATAACTCCCATATCTGCGGTTTTGCTTCTGGAACTTACTTAAGCCTCTTTGATAGTATTGAACGTAGAGCATTTAGATTGATTCGTGATATTACCATCATAAGATCATTTACGTCACTTGAACATCGTTTAAATGTTTCTTGTCTCACCCTGTTTTACCGTTATCTTAATGGTTTATGCTCTAGAGAAATAGCCAGCTGCATTCCTCCCCTTAAACAGTTCAACGGTAATACTCGCGCTTCTAGGAATGCTCATCAATATACCCTCGAGCCCAACTTCGGTCGTACTGTCAACTACAGGGATTCGTTCTTTAGCCGTACTATGCGAATGTGGAATGCCTTGCCACACTCTGTCTTTCTCAGCTATTGCAATATTCAGGAATAAAAACCAATGGGCACCGACATCTCCTTTCAACCCCTCTCTCCCTTTCCTAGTGCTCACACTGTATCTACATAATAAGGGTAATATATCCATACGGAAAGAAGGAGGCACAAGATCAGTGAACCTTTTAAGCTTAACATACCAACTCCTTCAGCTTAATATATACCTATAACAATATCCGCATTTTATCTTCTAAGAAGATACAACAGAATAGCTGACAGATTGTCAAGCGGTCGTCCGACGCCGGAATGGCATCTTCTAAACAACAACAAGCAACTGTGGAAGTTTTCAAAAAATGAGGAATTCCAGAGATAGATATCTTTGCTTCAATAGAAGCAAACATTTTTCGACAATTATGTATCGATAGACTGCAAAGATCAGGCCGCAGCATACATAAATGCTTTCAGCCGAATTTGGGATCATTGTCTAGGTTGGATTTTCCTAATTGTGTCACCAGAATGTGACGAGACCTTCTGGATGTCCAACCTCAGAGCTCGAGCGCTGGAGCCCCCCTTGGTAATTCAAAACCTGCCGAAAGTTTTAATAGATGTAACAACTGGGCAGCCTCCCTCTCAGGTAGACAATTTAACCCTGAAGGTATGGATACTTGGGGCTGGGGAGGCCAGTTAGTAGATTGGTCTGCCGAAGAAAAGAATTTATTGAGTAAAGGATGGAGAGATTCTACACCTAAAACCTAATCCCCTGCTATCAAGAGATGGCTTCTTCGGTGCGAAAAGGTTAGGATCAATCCTAGATCTCCTAAGGGTTCTATATTAAAGAGATATTTGGCAAATCTCTACCTAAAGGATAAATTTGCTTCTATAGTCTGTCCGATAAAAATTGGCAGTACAGGCCTTATGGGAGAGCTTTTTAAAAATCAGTGGCGCGCTATATAATTATGAACAAAATGAAATTTCAATGTAAAAAAGAAGAATGGTAACCCTGCAGTTATTTTTTTTAGCTTTTTCAAATTCAAAATGCGCATTACGGCAACCCTGTAAGAGCTTTTTTGAGAAAGGTACTTATGCGTAGGAAAAGAGTGCGAACGAGATGCAGATATCCCTATCTTCCCTGTACTGCCAATTTTTATCGGACAGACTATAGTACTATCCTTGTGCACAAGTCTGCGATTGCAACCTTATGTGATCCAGCCTTAGTTGATAGTCTAACAAAAGCCTTTTTTGTGCGGCATATTTTAAGAGCTATCTGTTCTTCTCAACCACCTTCCGAGAAACCACCCATATAGGATGCAAGGTGCGTGTTTAATTGGTTAGCAGAGAATGAGTTTAAAAACGAAAACTTATTTGAGGCCTCGAGGCGAGCAGCTTCCATTCTACTTTTAGCGTCAGGTACAAGAGTTCATGACCTAACACTTTTGAAAATATCATGCGACAACTACATAGAGAAGGATGGCAATATAGTTTTGCATCCCTCATTCGGTTCCAAAACTGATTCAGCCAGACACAGGCAGCCTAGTTGGCAGTTAATTTGCCATGAAAATAAGAATGTCTGTCCTATTTTTTGGATAAAACAGTTGGTTAGACTTTCTCAAGCTAGGAGGGCTCTCCAGAGCAACTAAGATAGCTTGTTCATAACCATTAATGGACCGGTAAAGCAGGCACCAAGAACAGTAATTGGAAGCTGGATTCGCACTATCTTAAGATGTTATTGCTGGCGTTATTGCTTCTCCAGGAAGTTTCAGAGCGGCGGTTGCTTCATTGGGTTTGGCTAGGGAACCAACCGTTAAACAGTCTGCGATTTTCGTGTATAGGTTAAATTTTAAACTCCAAGCAAAAATAGAATTTTTTGAATTACTGTTTAACTTGTACTCTCGGACTTAATACTAATTTCCTTTTTATTAATAATACCCTTTTTATTCATTATACAAAAAAAAATATAATTTAGTTTTCAATAAAGGACTAAAAGGATAACGAAATAATACAATCAGCCCCATCAGAGTAGGTAGACTATAAGAGGAAATTTTCAAATGAAATAATAATTTATAACGATATACAATTTCCCCCGAACAAAGCGAGACTTTTCGCTCTCAAAAAAAGGGGTTAAATTAAGCATCAAGTACGTTTGTATGCTTTTATCTATACATATACAGATCTACCTTCTGCATATTTTTAAGTGATATCAAAAGAATTATCCTTTTTATATTTTATATACATGTTTGTAACTACATACTTGTATTTTACCTACTTTGTTTTTAATTAACTCACTTTGCAACAAATTATATAAAATACGTTAATAGCGTAATATACGACATACTTTATACTCAAATTTACCAAACAGACACAACATGTTGCAAGAACAACAACAACCGACAAACATACGTAGGTATAGATTTATAGATACTATATGGTTATATACTTCAAAGATCTTAATTCAATTTGTGAGTTCATTCAACAGTGTAATCCTTTCGTAAATTGAAATATGTATAAATCCTTTCTGACATTTTGTGCCATATGCAGAGCACCAGGCTTTGCTGCATAGCTTCGAATCATACCAAAAATAATTCAATTTCGTATTCCGCATGCATCTCGAAATTGAGTGAAGGATTCAATCGCGACCATCAGTACACTCTTCGTTATACTCTCCTCTCGTCCTCATTCTCGAACGTCGAATATCAACTCGTCCCACCTCGTCCTTGTTGACGCTTCTTCGCTGATTCCTTCCGAGCAATGCGTCAACATAGTATACATCTACCCTCCTTCCTGAGTCCCAACACTGGGATGGAGCTGAAACTGACTGCACTCTTTGTGTTGGCCGCCATGATACAGATGCGGGAAAGACAACAACACGCTACCTTAAACGTAGAACATATGCAGCAGCAGCGTACCTACACGGAATTATGGTCGTTATGGCGTATGCTTTACAATTCGCATCATAACCGGAGGCGAATAATGGCGGTGCTGTGCGGTGCGCGGTGGTGGTATTGCTTGGCGTAAATTGTGTGCACTTGACGTACATATAAATTTACGCTACGCGAGTATACCTGCAAGACATCCATCTATACAGGTACAGGGTGGGGCAAAATTGACTTT
>NW_026605664.1:0-31369 GCF_945859685.1 Eupeodes corollae | reverse complement strand
AGTTCAAAACTTGTCCATTAGGTGCCGACTTTTATGCCTTTTAGATGCGTTTTAAGCGAGACATTCGTATTTAAAGTTTGGACATGGATTTTTGCCCATAACTTGTTGTAGAGTTGGTCTTATTCAAAGATAGGCACATTAATGGAAAGAGAATGATTCCTAGATCACAATCCTGAAATTTCAGCCATCTAGGTGGCCTAGATCAAGAAATATTGGAGTTCAAAAATTGTCCACTAGGTGCCGACTTTTATGCCTTTTAGATGCGTTTTAAGCGACATATTTGCATTTAAAGTTTGGACATGGAATTTTTGCCCATAACTTGTTGTAGAGTTGGTCTTATTCAAAGATAGGCACACCAATGGAAAGGGAATGCTTCCTAGATCACAATCCTGAAATTTCAGCCATCTAGGTGGTCTAGATCAAGAAATATTGGAGTTCAAAAATTGTCCATTAGGTGCCGACTTTTATGCCTTTTAGATGCGTTTTAAGCGAGATATTCGCATTTAAAGTTTGGACATGGATTTTTGCCCATAACTTGTTGTAGAGTTGGTCTTATTCAAAGATAGGCACACCAATGGAAAGGGAATGATTCCTAGATCACAATCCTGAAATTTCAGCCATCGAGGTGGTCTAGATCAAGAAATATTGGAGTTCAAAAATTGTCCACTAGGTGCCGACTTTTATGCCTTTTAGATGCGTTTTAAGCGAGATATTCGCATTTAAAGTTTGGACATGGATTTTTGCCCATAACTTGTTGTAGAGTTGGTCTTATTCAAAGATAGGCACACCAATGGAAAGGGAATCATTCCTAGATCACAATCCTGAAATTTCAGCCATCTAGGTGGCCTAGATCAAGAAATATTGGAGTTCAAAAATTGTCCATTAGGTGCCGACTTTTATGCCTTTTAGATGCGTTTTAAGCGAGATATTCGCATTTAAAGTTTGGACATGGATTTTTGCCCATAACTTGTTGTAGAGTTGGTCTTATTCAAAGATAGGCACACCAATGGAAAGGGAATGATTCCTAGATCACAATCCTGAAATTTCAGCTTTCCAGGTGGTCTAGATCAAGAAATATTTTAGTTCAAAAATTGTCCATTAGGTGCCGACTTTTATGCCTTTTAGATGCGTTTTAGGCGAGATATTCGCATTTAAAGTTTGGACATGGATTTTTGCCCATATCTTGTTGTAGAGTTGGTCTTATTCGAAGATAGGCACACCAATGGAAAGGGAATGATTCCTAGATCACAATCCTGAAATTTCAGCCATCTAGGTGGTCTAGATCAAGAAATATTGGAGTTCAAAAATTGTCCATTAGGTGCCGACTTTTATGCCTTTTAGATGCGTTTTAAGCGAGATATTCGCATTTAAAGTTTGGACATGGATTTTTGCCCATAACTTGTTGTAGAGTTGGTCTTATTCAAAGATAGGCACACCAATGGAAAGGGAATGATTCCTAGATCACAATCCTGAAATTTCAGCCATCTAGGTGGTCTAGATCAAGAAATATTGGAGTTCAAAAATTGTCCATTAGGTGCCGACTTTTATGCCTTTTAGATGCGTTTTAAGCGAGATATTCGCATTTAAAGTTTGGACATGGATTTTTGACCATAACTTGTTGTAGAGTTGGTCTTATTCAAAGATAGGCACACCAATGGAAAGGGAATGATTCCTAGATCACAATCCTGAAATTTCAGCCATCTAGGTGGTCTAGATCAAGAAATATTGGAGTTCAAAAATTGTCCATTAGGTGCCGACTTTTATGCCTTTTAGATGCGTTTTAAGCGAGATATTCGCATTTAAAGTTTGGACATGGATTTTTGCCCATAACTTGTTGTAGAGTTGGTCTTATTCAAAGATAGGCACACCAATGGAAAGGGAATGATTCCTAGATCACAATCCTGAAATTTCAGCCATCGAGGTGGTCTAGATGAAGAAATATTGGAGTTCAAAAATTGTATACTAGGTGCCGACTTTTATGCCTTTTAGATGCGTTTTTAAGCGAGATATTCGCATTTAAAGTTTGGACATGGATTTTTGCCCATAACTTGTTGTAGAGTTGGTCTTATTCAAAGATAGGCACACCAATGGAAAGGGAATGATCCCTAGATCACAATCCTGAAATTTCAGCCATCAAGTTGGTCTAGATCAAGAAATATTGGAGTTCAAAAATTGTCCATTAGGTGCCGACTTTTATGCCTTTTAGATGCGTTTTAAGCGAGATATTCGCATTTAAAGTTTGGACATGGATTTTTTGCCCATAACTTGTTGTAGAGTTGGTCTTATTCAAAGATAGGCACACCAATGGAAAGGGAATGATTCTTAAATCACAATCCTGAAATTTCAGCCATCCAGGTGGTCTAGATCAAGAAATATTTTAGTTCAAAAATTGTCCATTAGGTGCCGACTTTTATGCCTTTTAGATGCGTTTTAAGCGAGATATTCGCATTTAAAGTTTGGACATGGATTTTCGCCCATAACTTGTTGTAGAGTTGGTCTTATTCAGAGATAGGCACACCAATGGAAAGGGAATGATTCCTAGATCACAATCCTGAAATTTCAGCCATCTAGGTGGTCTAGATCAAGAAATATTGGAGTTCAAAAATTGTCCATTAGGTGCTGACTTTGATACCTTTTAGATGCGTTTTAAGCGAGATATTCGCATTTAAAGTTTGGACATGGATTTTTGCCCATAACTTGTTGTAGAGTTGGTCTTATTCAAAGATAGGCACACCAATGGAAAGGGAATGATTCCTAGATCACAATCCTGAAATTTCAGCCATCTAGGTGGTCTAGATCAAGAAATATTGGAGTTCAAAAATTGTCCATTAGGTGCTGACTTTGATACCTTTTAGATGCGTTTTAAGCGAGATATTCGCATTTAAAGTTTGGACATGGATTTTTGCCCATAACTTGTTGTAGAGTTGGTCTTATTCAAAGATAGGCACACCAATGGAAAGGCAATGATTCCTAGATCACAATCCTGAAATTTCAGCCATCTAGGTGGTCTAGATCAAGAAATATTGGAGTAGCCATCTAGGTGGTCTAGATCAAGAAATATTGGAGTTCAAAAATTGTCCATTAGGTGCCGACTTTTATGCCTTTTAGATGCGTTTTAAGCGAGATATTCGCATTTAAAGTTTGGACATGGATTTTTGCCCATAACTTGTTGTAGAGTTGGTCTTATTCAAAGATAGGCACACCAATGGAAAGGGAATGATTCCTAGATCACAATCCTGAAATTTCAGCCATCTAGGTGGTCTAGATCAAGAAATATTGGAGTTCAAAAATTGTCCATTAGGTGCCGACTTTTATGCCTTTTAGATGCGTTTTAAGCGAGATATTCGCATTTAAAGTTTGGACATGGATTTTTGACCATAACTTGTTGTAGAGTTGGTCTTATTCAAAGATAGGCACACCAATGGAAAGGGAATGATTCCTAGATCACAATCCTGAAATTTCAGCCATCTAGGTGGTCTAGATCAAGAAATATTGGAGTTCAAAAATTGTCCATTAGGTGCCGACTTTTATGCCTTTTAGATGCGTTTTAAGCGAGATATTCGCATTTAAAGTTTGGACATGGATTTTTGCCCATAACTTGTTGTAGAGTTGGTCTTATTCAAAGATAGGCACACCAATGGAAAGGGAATGATTCCTAGATCACAATCCTGAAATTTCAGCCATCGAGGTGGTCTAGATGAAGAAATATTGGAGTTCAAAAATTGTATACTAGGTGCCGACTTTTATGCCTTTTAGATGCGTTTTAAGCGAGATATTCGCATTTAAAGTTTGGACATGGATTTTTGCCCATAACTTGTTGTAGAGTTGGTCTTATTCAAAGATAGGCACACCAATGGAAAGGGAATGATCCCTAGATCACAATCCTGAAATTTCAGCCATCAAGTTGGTCTAGATCAAGAAATATTGGAGTTCAAAAATTGTCCATTAGGTGCCGACTTTTATGCCTTTTAGATGCGTTTTAAGCGAGATATTCGCATTTAAAGTTTGGACATGGATTTTTGCCCATAACTTGTTGTAGAGTTGGTCTTATTCAAAGATAGGCACACCAATGGAAAGGGAATGATTCTTAAATCACAATCCTGAAATTTCAGCCATCCAGGTGGTCTAGATCAAGAAATATTTTAGTTCAAAAATTGTCCATTAGGTGCCGACTTTTATGCCTTTTAGATGCGTTTTAAGCGAGATATTCGCATTTAAAGTTTGGACATGGATTTTCGCCCATAACTTGTTGTAGAGTTGGTCTTATTCAAAGATAGGCACACCAATGGAAAGGGAATGATTCCTAGATCACAATCCTGAAATTTCAGCCATCTAGGTGGTCTAGATCAAGAAATATTGGAGTTCAAAAATTGTCCATTAGGTGCTGACTTTGATACCTTTTAGATGCGTTTTAAGCGAGATATTCGCATTTAAAGTTTGGACATGGATTTTTGCCCATAACTTGTTGTAGAGTTGGTCTTATTCAAAGATAGGCACACCAATGGAAAGGGAATGATTCCTAGATCACAATCCTGAAATTTCAGCCATCTAGGTGGTCTAGATCAAGAAATATTGGAGTTCAAAAATTGTCCATTAGGTGCTGACTTTGATACCTTTTAGATGCGTTTTAAGCGAGATATTCGCATTTAAAGTTTGGACATGGATTTTTGCCCATAACTTGTTGTAGAGTTGGTCTTATTCAAAGATAGGCACACCAATGGAAAGGCAATGATTCCTAGATCACAATCCTGAAATTTCAGCCATCTAGGTGGTCTAGATCAAGAAATATTGGAGTAGCCATCTAGGTGGTCTAGATCAAGAAATATTGGAGTTCAAAAATTGTCCATTAGGTGCCGACTTTTATGCCTTTTAGATGCGTTTTAAGCGAGATATTCGCATTTAAAGTTTGGACATGGATTTTTGCCCATAACTTGTTGTAGAGTTGGTCTTATTCAAAGATAGGCACACCAATGGAAAGGGAATGATTCCTAGATCACAATCCTGAAATTTCAGCCATCTAGGTGGTCTAGATCAAGAAATATTGGAGTAGAAATCTAGGTGGTCTAGATCAAGAAATATTGGAGTTCAAAAATTGTCCATTAGGTGCCGACTTTTATGCCTTTTAGATGCGTTTTAAGCGAGATATTCGCATTTAAAGTTTGGACATGTATTTTTGCCCATAACTTGTTGTAGAGTTGGTCTTATTCAAAGATAGGCACACCAATGGAAAGGGAATGATTCCTAGATCACAATCCTGAAATTTCAGCCATCTAGGTGGTCTAGATCAAGAAATATTGGAGTTCAAAAATTGTCCATTAGGTGCCGACTTTTATGCCTTTTAGATGCGTTTTAAGCGAGATATTCGCATTTAAAGTTTGGACATGGATTTTTGCCCATAACTTGTTGTAGAGTTGGTCTTATTCAAAGATAGGCACACCAATGGAAAGGGAATGATTCCTAGATCACAATCCTGAAATTTCAGCCATCGAGGTGGTCTAGATGAAGAAATATTGGAGTTCAAAAATTGTATACTAGGTGCCGACTTTTATGCCTTTTAGATGCGTTTTAAGCGAGATATTCGCATTTAAACTTTGGACATGGATTTTTGCCCATAACTTGTTGTAGAGTTGGTCTTATTCAAAGATAGGCACACCAATGGAAAGGGAATGATTCCTAGATCACAATCCTGAAATTTCAGCCATCAAGTTGGTCTAGATCAAGAAATATTGGAGTTCAAAAATTGTCCATTAGGTGCCGACTTTTATGCCTTTTAGATGCGTTTTAAGCGAGATATTCGCATTTAAAGTTTGGACATGTATTTTTGCCCATAACTTGTTGTAGAGTTGGTCTTATTCAAAGATAGGCACACCAATGGAAAGGGAATGATTCTTAAATCACAATCCTGAAATTTCAGCCATCCAGGTGGTCTAGATCAAGAAATATTTTAGTTCAAAAATTGTCCATTAGGTGCCGACTTTTATGCCTTTTAGATGCGTTTTAAGCGAGATATTCGCATTTAAAGTTTGTACATGGATTTTTGCCCATAACTTGTTGTAGAGTTGGTCTTATTCAAAGATAGGCACACCAATGGAAAGGGAATGATTACTAGATCACAATCCTGAAATTTCAGCCATCTAGGTGGTCTAGATCAAGAAATATTGGAGTAGCCATCTAGGTGGTCTAGATCAAGAAATATTGGAGTTCAAAAATTGTCCATTAGGTGCCGACTTTTATGCCTTTTAGATGCGTTTTAAGCGAGATATTCGCATTTAAAGTTTGGACATGGATTTTTGCCCATAACTTGTTGTAGAGTTGGTCTTATTCAAAGATAGGCACACCAATGGAAAGGGAATGATTCCTAGATCACAATCCTGAAATTTCAGCCATCTAGGTGGTCTAGATCAAGAAATATTGGAGTTCAAAAATTGTCATCTAGGTGCCGACTTTGATGCCTTTTAGATGCGTTTTAAGCGAGATATTCGCATTTAAAGTTTGGACATGGATTTTTGCCCATAACTTGTTGTAGAGTTGGTCTTATTCAAAGATAGGCACCCCAATGGAAAGGGAATGATTCCTAGATCACAATCCTGAAATTTCAGCCATCTAGGTGGTCTAGATCAAGAAATATTGGAGTTCAAAAATTGTCCATTAGGTGCTGATTTTGATACCTTTTAGATGCGTTTTAAGCGAGATATTCGCATTTAAAGTTTGGACATGGATTTTTGCCCATAACTTGTTGTAGAGTTGGTCTTATTCAAAGATAGGCACACCAATGGAAAGGGAATGATTCCTAGATCACAATCCTGAAATTTCAGCCATCGAGGTGGTCTAGATGAAGAAATATTGGAGTTCAAAAATTGTCCACTAGGTGCCGACTTTTATGCCTTTTAGATGCGTTTTAAGCGAGATATTCGCATTTAAAGTTTGGACATGGATTTTTGCCCATAACTTGTTGTAGAGTTGGTCTTATTCAAAGATAGGCACACCAATGGAAAGGGAATGATTCCTAGATCACAATCCTGAAATTTCAGCCATCGAGGTGGTCTAGATGAAGAAATATTGGAGTTCAAAAATTGTCCACTAGGTGCCGACTTTTATGCCTTTTAGATGCCTTTTAAGCGAGATATTCGCATTTAAAGTATGGACATGGATTTTTGCCCATAACTTGTTGTAGAGTTGGTCTTATTCAAAGATAGGCACACCAATGGAAAGGGAATGATTCCTAGATCACAATCCTGAAATTTCAGCCATCTAGGTGGTCTAGATCAAGAAATATTGGAGTTCAAAAATTGTCATCTAGGTGCCGACTTTTATGCCTTTTCGATGCGTTTTAAGCGAGATATTCGCATTTAAAGTTTGGACATGGATTTTTGCCCATAACTTGTTGTAGAGTTGGTCTTATTCAAAGATAGGCACACCAATGGAAAGGGAATGATTCCTAGATCACAATCCTGAAATTTCAGCCATCTAGGTGGTCTAGATCAAGAAATATTTTAGTTCAAAAATTGACCATTAGGTGCTGACTTTGATACCTTTTAGATGCGTTTTAAGCGAGATATTCGCATTTAAAGTTTGGACATGGAGTTTTGCCCATAACTTGTTGAAGAGTTGGTCTTACTCAAAGATAGGCACACCAATGGAAAGGGAATGATTCCTAGATCACAATCCTGAAATTTCAGCCATCTAGGTGGTCTAGATCAAGAAATATTGGAGTTCAAAAATTGTCCACTAGGTGCCGACTTTTATGCCTTTTAGATGCGTTTTAAGCGAGATATTCGCATTTAAAGTTTGGACATGGATTTTGCCCATAACTTGTTGTAGAGTTGGTCTTATTCAAAGATAGGCACACAAATGGAAAGGGAATGATTCCTAGATCACAATCCTGAAATTTCAGCCATCTAGGTGGTCTAGATCAAGAAGTATTAGAGTAGCCATCTAGGTGGTCTAGATCAAGAAATATTGGAGTTCAAAAATTGTCATCTAGGTGCCGACTTTTATGCCTTTTAGATGCGTTTTAAGCGAGATATTCGCATTTAAAGTTTGGACATGGATTTTTGCCCATAACTTGTTGTAGAGTTGGTCTTATTCAAAGATAGGCACACCAATGGAAAGGGAATGATTCCTAGATCACAATCCTGAAATTTCAGCCATCTAGGTGGTCTAGATGAAGAAATATTGGAGTTCAAAAATTGTCCACTAGGTGCCGACTTTTATGCTTTTTAGATGCGTTTTAAGCGAGATATTTGCATTTAAAGTTTGGACATGGATTTTTGCCCATAACTTGTTGTAGAGTTGGTCTTATTCAAAGATAGGCACACCAATGGAAAGGGAATGATTCCTAGATCACAATCCTGAAATTTCAGCCATCAAGTTGGTCTAGATCAAGAAATATTGGAGTTCAAAAATTGTCCATTAGGTGCCGACTTTTATGCCTTTTAGATGCGTTTTAAGCGAGATATTAGCATTTAAAGTTTGGACATGGATTTTTGCCCATAACTTGTTGTAGAGTTGGTCTTATTCAAAGATAGGCACACCAATGGAAAGGGAATGATTCCTAGATCACAATCCTGAAATTTCAGCCATCTAGGTGGTCTAGATCAAGAAATATTGGAGTTCAAAAATTGTCATCTAGGTGCCGACTTTGATGCCTTTTAGATGCGTTTTAAGCGAGATATTCGCATTTAAAGTTTGGACATGGATTTTTGCCCATAACTTGTTGTAGAGTTGGTCTTATTCAAAGATAGGCACACCAATGGAAAGGGAATGATTCCTAGATCACAATCCTGAAATTTCAGCCATCTAGGTGGTCTAGATCAAGAAATATTTTAGTTCAAAAATTGACCATTAGGTGCTGACTTTGATACCTTTTAGATGCGTTTTAAGCGAGATATTCGCATTTAAAGTTTGGACATGGATTTTTGCCCATAACTTGTTGTAGAGTTGGTCTTATTCAAAGATAGGCACACCAATGGAAAGGGAATGATTCCTAGATCACAATCCTGAAATTTCAGCCATCTAGGTGGTCTAGATCAAGAAATATTGGAGTAGCCATCTAGGTGGTCTAGATCAAGAAATATTGGAGTTCAAAAATTGTCCATTAGGTGCCGACTTTTATGCCTTTTAGATGCGTTTTAAGCGAGATATTCGCATTTAAAGTTTGGACATTGATTTTCGCCCATAACTTGTTGTAGAGTTGGTCTTATTCAAAGATAGGCACACCAATGGAAAGGGAATGATTCCTAGATCACAATCCTGAAATTTCAGCCATCTAGGTGGTCTAGATCAAGAAATATTGGAGTTCAAAACTTGTCCATTAGGTGCCGACTTTTATGCCTTTTAGATGCGTTTTAAGCGAGACATTCGTATTTAAAGTTTGGACATGGATTTTTGCCCATAACTTGTTGTAGAGTTGGTCTTATTCAAAGATAGGCACATTAATGGAAAGGGAATGATTCCTAGATCACAATCCTGAAATTTCAGCCATCTAGGTGGCCTAGATCAAGAAATATTGGAGTTCAAAAATTGTCCACTAGGTGCCGACTTTTATGCCTTTTAGATGCGTTTTAAGCGAGATATTTGCATTTAAAGTTTGGACATGGAATTTTGCCCATAACTTGTTGTAGAGTTGGTCTTATTCAAAGATAGGCACACCAATGGAAAGGGAATGCTTCCTAGATCACAATCCTGAAATTTCAGCCATCTAGGTGGTCTAGATCAAGAAATATTGGAGTTCAAAAATTGTCCATTAGGTGCCGACTTTTATGCCTTTTAGATGCGTTTTAAGCGAGATATTCGCATTTAAAGTTTGCACATGGATTTTTGCTCATAACTTGTAGAGTTGGTCTTATTCAAAGATAGGCACACCAATGGAAAGGGAATGATTCCTAGATCACAATCCTGAAATTTCAGCCATCTAGGTGGTCTAGATCAAGAAATATTGGAGTTCAAAACTTGTCCATTAGGTGCCGACTTTTATGCCTTTTAGATACGTTTTAAGCGAGATATTCGCATTTAAAGTTTGGACATGGATTTTTGCCCATAACTTGTTGGAAAGTTGGTCTTATTCAAAGATAGGCACACCAATGGAAAGGGAATGATTCCTAGATCAAAATCCTGAAATTTCAGCCATCTAGGTGGTCTAGATCAAGAAATATTGGAGTTCAAAAATTGTCATCTAGGTGCCGACTTTGATGCCTTTTAGATGCGTTTTAAGCGAGATATTCGCATTTAAAGTTTGGACATGGAGTTTTGCCCATAACTTGTTGAAGAGTTGGTCTTACTCAAAGATAGGCACACCAATGGAAAGGGAATGATTCCTAGATCACAATCCTGAAATTTCAGCCATCTAGGTGGTCTAGATCAAGAAATATTGGAGTTCAAAAATTGTCCACTAGGTGCCGACTTTTATGCCTTTTAGATGCGTTTTAAGCGAGATATTCGCATTTAAAGTTCGAACATGGATTTTTGCCCATAACTTGTTGTAGAGTTGGTCTTATTCAAAGATAGGCACACCAATGGAAAGGGAATGATTCCTAGATCATAGTCCTGAAATTTCAGCCATCGAGGTGGTCTGGATCAAGAAATATTGGAGTTCAAAAATTGTCCATTAGGTGCCGACTTTGATACCTTTTAGATGCGTTTTAAGCGAGATATTCGCATTTAAAGTTTGGACATGGATTTTTGCCCATAACTTGTTGTAGAGTTGGTCTTATTCAAAGATAGGCACACCAATGGAAAGGGAATGATTCCTAGATCACAATCCTGAAATTTCAGCCATCTAGGTGGCCTAGAACAAGAAATATTGGAGTTCAAAAATTGTCCACTAGGTGCCGACTTTTATGCCTTTTAGATGCGTTTTAAGCGAGATATTCGCATTTAAAGTTTGGACATGGATTTTTGCCCATAACTTGTTGTAGAGTTGGTCTTATTCAAAGATAGGCACACCAATGGAAAGGGAATGATTCCTAGATCACAATCCTGAAATTTCAGCCATCTAGGTGGCCTAGATCAAGAAATATTGGAGTTCAAAAATTGTCCACTAGGTGCCGACTTTTATGCCTTTTAGATGCGTTTTAAGCGAGATATTCGCATTTAAAGTTTGGACATGGATTTTCGCCCATAACTTGTTGTAGAGTTGGTCTTATTCAAAGATAGGCACACCAATGGAAAGGGAATGATTCCTAGATCACAATCCTGAAATTTCAGCCATCTAGGTGGTCTAGATCAAGAAATATTGGAGTTCAAAAATTGTCCATTAGGTGCTGACTTTGATACCTTTTAGATGCGTTTTAAGCGAGATATTCGCATTTAAAGTTTGGACATGGATTTTTGCCCATAACTTGTTGTAGAGTTGGTCTTATTCAAAGATAGGCACACCAATGGAAAGGGAATGATTCCTAGATCACAATCCTGAAATTTCAGCCATCTAGGTGGCCTAGATCAAGAAATATTGGAGTTCAAAAATTGTCCACTAGGTGCCGACTTTTATGCCTTTTAGATGCGTTTTAAGCGAGATATTCGCATTTAAAGTTTGGACATGGATTTTCGCCCATAACTTGTTGTAGAGTTGGTCTTATTCAAAGATAGGCACACCAATGGAAAGGGAATGATTCCTAGATCACAATCCTGAAATTTCAGCCATCTAGGTGGTCTAGATCAAGAAATATTGGAGTAGCCATCTAGGTGGTCTAGATCAAGAAATATTGGAGTTCAAAAATTGTCCATTAGGTGCCGACTTTTATGCCTTTTAGATGCGTTTTAAGCGAGATGTTCGCATTTAAAGTTTGGACATGGATTTTTGCCCATAACTTGTTGTAGAGTTGGTCTTATTCAAAGATAGGCACACCCATGGAAAGGGAATGATTCCTAGATCACATTCCTGAAATTTCAGCCATCTAGGTGGTCTAGATCAAGAAATATTGGAGTTCAAAAATTGTCCATTAGGTGCCGACTTTTATGCCTTTTAGATGCGTTTTAAGCGAGATATTCGCATTTAAAGTTTGGACATGGATTTTCGCCCATAACTTGTTGTAGAGTTGGTCTTATTCAAAGATAGGCACACCAATGGAAAGGGAATGATTCCTAGATCACAATCCTGAAATTTCAGCCATCTAGGTGGTCTAGATCAAGAAATATTGGAGTTCAAAAATTGTCCATTAGGTGCCGACTTTTATGCCTTTTAGATGCGTTTTAAGCGAGATATTCGCATTTAAAGTTTGGACATGGATTTTTGCCCATAACTTGTTGTAGAGTTGGTCTTATTCAAAGATAGGAACACCAATGGAAAGGGAATGATTCCTAGATCACAATCCTGAAATTTCAGCCATCTAGGTGGCCTAGATCAAGAAATATTGGAGTTCAAAAATTGTCCACTAGGTGCCGACTTTTATGCCTTTTAGATGCGTTTTAAGCGAGATATTTGCATTTAAAGTTTGGACATGGAATTTTCCCATAACTTGTTGTAGAGTTGGTCTTATTCAAAGATAGGCACACCAATGGAAAGGGAATGCTTCCTAGATCACAATCCTGAAATTTCAGCCATCTAGGTGGTCTAGATCAAGAAATATTGGAGTTCAAAAATTGTCCATTAGGTGCCGACTTTTATGCCTTTTAGATGCGTTTTAAGCGAGATATTCGCATTTAAAGTTTGGACATGGATTTTTGCCCATAACTTGTTGTAGAGTTGGTCTTATTCAAAGATAGGCACACCAATGGAAAGGGAATGATTCCTAGATCACAATCCTGAAATTTCAGCCATCTAGGTGGTCTAGATCAAGAAATATTGGAGTAGCCATCTAGGTGGTCTAGATCAAGAAATATTGGAGTTCAAAACTTGTCCATTAGGTGCCGACTTTTATGCCTTTTAGATGCGTTTTAAGCGAGATATTCGCATTTAAAGTTTGGACATGGATTTTTGCCCATAACTTGTTGTAGAGTTGGTCTTATTCAAAGATAGGCACACCAATGGAAAGGGAATGATTCCTAGATCACAATCCTGAAATTTCAGCCATCGAGGTGGTCTAGATCAAGAAATATTGGAGTTCAAAAATTGTCCACTAGGTGCCGACTTTTATGCCTTTTAGATGCGTTTTAAGCGAGATATTCGCATTTAAAGTTCGAACATGGATTTTTGCCCATAACTTGTTGTAGAGTTGGTCTTATTCAAAGATAGGCACACCAATGGAAAGGGAATGATTCCTAGATCACAATCCTGAAATTTCAGCCATCTAGGTGGTCTAGATCAAGAAATATTGGAGTAGCCATCTAGGTGGTCTAGATCAAGAAATATTGGAGTTCAAAAATTGTCCATTAGGTGCCGACTTGTATGCCTTTTAGATGCGTTTTAAGCGAGATATTCGCATTTAAAGTTTGGACATGGATTTTTGCCCATAACTTGTTGTAGAGTTGGTCTTACTCAAAGATAGGCACACCAATGGAAAGGGAATGATTCCTAGATCACAGTCCTGAAATTTCAGCCATCGAGGTGGTCTGGATCAAGAAATATTGGAGCTCAAAAATTGTCCATTAGGTGCCGACTTTGATACCTTTTAGATGCGTTTTAAGCGAGATATTCGCATTTAAAGTTTGGACATGGATTTTTGCCCATAACTTGTTGTAGAGTTGGTCTTATTCAAAGATAGGCACACCAATGGAAAGGGAATGATTCCTAGATCACAATCCTGAAATTTCAGCCATCTAGGTGGTCTAGATCAAGAAATATTGGAGTTCAAAAATTGTCCATTAGGTGCCGACTTTTATGCCTTTTATATGCGTTTTAAAAGAGATATTCGCATTTATAGTTTGGACATGGATTTTTGCCCATAACTTGTTGTAGAGTTGGTCTTATTCAAAGATAGGCACACCAATGGAAAGGGAATGATTCCTAGATCACAATCCTGAAATTTCAGCCATCTAGGTTTTCTAGATCAAGAAATATTGGAGTTCAAAAATTGTCCATTAGGTGCCGACTTTTATGCCTTTTAGATGCGTTTTAAGCGAGATATTCGTATTTAAAGTTTGGACATGGATTTTTGCCCATAACTTGTTGTAGAGTTGGTCTTATTCAAAAATAGGCACACCAATGGAAAGGGAATGATTCCTAGATCACAATCCTGAAATTTCAGCCATCTAGGTGGCCTAGATCAAGAAATATTGGAGTTCAAAAATTGTCCACTAGGTGCCGACTTTTATGCCTTTTAGATGCGTTTTAAGCGAGATATTTGCATTTAAAGTTTGGACATGGAATTTTGCCCATAACTTGTTGTAGAGTTGGTCTTATTCAAAGATAGGCACACCAATGGAAAGGGAATGATTCCTAGATCACAATCCTGAAATTTCAGCCATCTAGGTGGTCTAGATCAAGAAATATTGGAGTTCAAAACTTGTCCATTAGGTGCCGACTTTTATGCCTTTTAGATGCGTTTTAAGCGAGATATTCGCATTTAAAGTTTGGACATGGATTTTTGCCCATAACTTGTTGTAGAGTTGGTCTTATTCAAAGATAGGCACACCAATGGAAAGGGAATGATTCCTAGATCACAATCCTGAAATTTCAGCCATCTAGGTGGTCTAGATCAAGAAATATTGGAGTAGCCATCTAGGTGGTCTAGATCAAGAAATATTGGAGTTCAAAAATTGTCCATTAGGTGCCGACTTTTATGCCTTTTAGATGCGTTTTAAGCGAGATATTCGCATTTAAAGTTTGGACATGGATTTTTGCCCATAACTTGTTGTAGAGTTGGTCTTATTCAAAGATAGGCACACCCATGGAAAGGGAATGATTCCTAGATAACATTCCTGAAATTTCAGCCATCTAGGTGGTCTAGATCAAGAAATATTGGAGTTCAAAAATTGTCCATTAGGTGCCGACTTTTATGCCTTTTAGATGCGTTTTAAGCGAGATATTCGCATTTAAAGTTTGGACATGGATTTTTGCCCATAACTTGTTGTAGAGTTGGTCTTATTCAAAGATAGGCACACCAATGGAAAGGGAATGATTCCTAGATCACAATCCTGAAATTTCAGCCATCTAGGTGGTCTAGATCAAGAAATATTGGAGTTCAAAAATTGTCCATTAGGTGCCGACTTTTATGCCTTTTAGATGCGTTTTAAGCGAGACATTCGTATTTAAAGTTTGGACATGGATTTTTGCCCATAACTTGTTTTAGAGTTGGTCTTATTCAAAGATAGGCACACCAATGGAAAGGGAATGCTTCCTAGATCACAATCCTGAAATTTCAGCCATCTAGGTGGTCTAGATCAAGAAATATTGGAGTTCAAAAATTGTCCATTAGGTGCCGACTTTTATGCCTTTTAGATGCGTTTTAAGCGAGATATTCGCATTTAAAGTTTGGACATGGATTTTTGCCCATAACTTGTTGTTGAGTTGGTCTTATTCAAAGATAGGCACACCAATGGAAAGGGAATGATTCCTAGATCACAATCCTGAAATTTCAGCCATCTAGGTGGTCTAGATCAAGAAATATTGGAGTTCAAAAATTGTCCATTAGGTGCCGACTTTTATGCCTTTTAGATGCGTTTTAAGCGAGACATTCGTATTTAAAGTTTGGACATGGATTTTTGCCCATAACTTGTTGTAGAGTTGGTCTTATTCAAAGATAGGAACACCAATGGAAAGGGAATGATTCCTAGATCACAATCCTGAAATTTCAGCCATCTAGGTGGCCTAGATCAAGAAATATTGGAGTTCAAAAATTGTCCACTAGGTGCCGACTTTTATGCCTTTTAGATGCGTTTTAAGCGAGATATTTGCATTTAAAGTTTGGACATGGAATTTTCCCATAACTTGTTGTAGAGTTGGTCTTATTCAAAGATAGGCACACCAATGGAAAGGGAATGATTCCTAGATCACAATCCTGAAATTTCAGCCATCTAGGTGGTCTAGATCAAGAAATATTGGAGTTCAAAACTTGTCCATTAGGTGCCGACTTTTATGCCTTTTAGATGCGTTTTAAGCGAGATATTCGCATTTAAAGTTTGGACATGGATTTTTGCCCATAACTTGTTGTAGAGTTGGTCTTACTCAAAGATAGGCACACCAATGGAAAGGGAATGATTCCTAGATCACAGTCCTGAAATTTCAGCCATCGAGGTGGTCTAGATCAAGAAATATTGGAGTTCAAAAATTGTCCATTAGGTGCCGACTTTGATACCTTTTAGATGCGTTTTAAGCGAGATATTCGCATTTAAAGTTTGGACATGGATTTTTGCCCATAACTTGTTGTAGAGTTGGTCTTATTCAAAGATAGGCACACCAATGGAAAGGGAATGATTCCTAGATCACAATCCTGAAATTTCAGCCATCTAGGTGGTCTAGATCAAGAAATATTGGAGTTCAAAAATTGTCCATTAGGTGCCGACTTTTATGCCTTTTAGATGCGTTTTAAGCGAGATATTCGCATTTAAAGTTTGGACATGGATTTTTGCCCATAACTTGTTGTAGAGTTGGTCTTATTCAAAGATAGGCACACCAATGGAAAGGGAATGATTCCTAGATCACAATCCTGAAATTTCAGCCATCTAGGTTTTCTAGATCAAGAAATATTGGAGTTCAAAAATTGTCCATTAGGTGCCGACTTTTATGCCTTTTAGATGCGTTTTAAGCGAGATATTCGTATTTAAAGTTTGGACATGGATTTTTGCCCATAACTTGTTGTAGAGTTGGTCTTATTCAAAAATAGGCACACCAATGGAAAGGGAATGATTCCTAGATCACAATCCTGAAATTTCAGCCATCTAGGTGGCCTAGATCAAGAAATATTGGAGTTAAAAAATTGTCCACTAGGTGCCGACTTTTATGCCTTTTAGATGCGTTTTAAGCGAGATATTTGCATTTAAAGTTTGGACATGGAATTTTGCCCATAACTTGTTGTAGAGTTGGTCTTATTCAAAGATAGGCACACCAATGGAAAGGGAATGATTCCTAGATCACAATCCTGAAATTTCAGCCATCTAGGTGGTCTAGATCAAGAAATATTGGAGTAGCCATCTAGGTGGTCTAGATCAAGAAATATTGGAGTTCAAAAATTGTCCATTAGGTGCCGACTTGTATGCCTTTTAGATGCGTTTTAAGCGAGATATTCGCATTTAAAGTTTGGACATGGATTTTTGCCCATAACTTGTTGTAGAGTTGGTCTTACTCAAAGATAGGCACACCAATGGAAAGGGAATGATTCCTAGATCACAGTCCTGAAATTTCAGCCATCGAGGTGGTCTAGATCAAGAAATATTGGAGTTCAAAAATTGTCCATTAGGTGCCGACTTTGATACCTTTTAGATGCGTTTTAAGCGAGATATTCGCATTTAAAGTTTGGACATGGATTTTTGCCCATAACTTGTTGTAGAGTTGGTCTTATTCAAAGATAGGCACACCAATGGAAAGGGAATGATTCCTAGATCACAATCCTGAAATTTCAGCCATCTAGGTGGTGTAGATCAAGAAATATTGGAGTTCAAAAATTGTCCATTAGGTGCCGACTTTTATGCCTTTTAGATGCGTTTTAAGCGAGATACTCGCATTTAAAGTTTGGACATGGATTTTTGCCCATAACTTGTTGTAGAGTTGGTCTTATTCAAAGATAGGCACACCAATGGAAAGGGAATGATTCCTAGATCACAATCCTGAAATTTCAGCCATCTAGGTGGTCTAGATCAAGAAATATTGGAGTTCAAAAATTGTTCATTAGGTGCCGACTTTTATGCCTTTTAGATGCGTTTTAAGCGAGATACTCGCATTTAAAGTTTGGACATGGATTTTTGCCCATAACTTGTTGTAGAGTTGGTCTTATTCAAAGATAGGCACACCAATGGAAAGGGAATGATTCCTAGATCACAATCCTGAAATTTCAGCCATCTAGGTGGTCTAGATCAAGAAATATTGGAGTAGCCATCTAGGTGGTCTAGATCAAGAAATATTGGAGTTCAAAAATTGTCCATTAGGTGCCGACTTTTATGCCTTTTAGATGCGTTTTAAGCGAGATATTCGCATTTAAAGTTTGGACATGGATTTTCGCCCATAACTTGTTGTAGAGTTGGTCTTATTCAAAGATAGGCACACCAATGGAAAGGGAATGATTCCTAGATCACAATCCTGAAATTTCAGCCATCTAGGTGGTCTAGATCAAGAAATATTGGAGTTCAAAAATTGTCCATTAGGTGCTGACTTTGATACCTTTTAGATGCGTTTTAAGCGAGATATTCGCATTTAAAGTTTGGACATGGATTTTTACCCATAACTTGTTGTAGAGTTGGTCTTATTCAAAGATAGGCACACCAATGGAAAGGGAATGATTCTTAAATCACAATCCTGAAATTTCAGCCATCCAGGTGGTCTAGATCAAGAAATATTTTAGTTCAAAAATTGTCCATTAGGTGCCGACTTTTATGCCTTTTAGATGCGTTTTAAGCGAGATATTCGCATTTAAAGTTTGGACATGGATTTTTGCCCATAACTTGTTGTAGAGTTGGTCTTATTCAAAGATAGGCACACCAATGGAAAGGGAATGATTCCTAGATCACAATCCTGAAATTTCAGCCATCTAGGTGGTCTAGATCAAGAAATATTTTAGTTCAAAAATTGACCATTAGGTGCTGACTTTGATACCTTTTAGATGCGTTTTAAGCGAGATATTCGCATTTAAAGTTTGGACATGGATTTTTGCCCATAACTTGTTGTAGAGTTGGTCTTATTCAAAGATAGGCACACCAATGGAAAGGGAATGATTCCTAGATCACAATCCTGAAATTTCAGCCATCTAGGTGGTCTAGATCAAGAAATATTGGAGTAGCCATCTAGGTGGTCTAGATCGAGAAATATTGGAGTTCAAAAATTGTCCATTAGGTGCCGACTTTGAAACCTTTTAGATGCGTTTTAAGCGAGATATTCGCATTTAAAGTTTGGACATGGATTTTCGCCCATAACTTGTTGTAGAGTTGGTCTTATTCAAAGATAGGCACACCAATGGAAAGGGAATGATTCCTAGATCACAATCCTGAAATTTCAGCCATCTAGGTGGTCTAGATCAACAAATATTGGAGTTCAAAAATTGTCATCTATGTGCCGACTTTTATGCCTTTTAGATGCGTTTTAAGCGAGATATTCGCATTTAAAGTTTGCACATGGATTTTTGCTCATAACTTGTTGTAGAGTTGGTCTTATTCAAAGATAGGCACACCAATGGAAAGGGAATGATTCCTAGATCACAATCCTGAAATTTCAGCCATCTAGGTGGTCTAGATCAAGAAATATTGGAGTTCAAAACTTGTCCATTAGGTGCCGACTTTTATGCCTTTTAGATGCGTTTTAAGCGAGATATTCGCATTTAAAGTTTGGACATGGATTTTTGCCCATAACTTGTTGTAGAGTTGGTCTTATTCAAAGATAGGCACACCAATGGAAAGGGAATGATTCCTAGATCACAATCCTGAAATTTCAGCCATCGAGGTGGTCTAGATCAAGAAATATTGGAGTTCAAAAATTGTCCACTAGGTGCCGACTTTTATGCCTTTTAGATGCGTTTTAAGCGAGATATTCGCATTTAAAGTTCGAACATGGATTTTTGCCCATAACTTGTTGTAGAGTTGGTCTTATTCAAAGATAGGCACACCAATGGAAAGGGAATGATTCCTAGATCACAATCCTGAAATTTCAGCCATCTAGGTGGTCTAGATCAAGAAATATTGGAGTAGCCATCTAGGTGGTCTAGATCAAGAAATATTGGAGTTCAAAAATTGTCCATTAGGTGCCGACTTGTATGCCTTTTAGATGCGTTTTAAGCGAGATATTCGCATTTAAAGTTTGGACATGGATTTTTGCCCATAACTTGTTGTAGAGTTGGTCTTACTCAAAGATAGGCACACCAATGGAAAGGGAATGATTCCTAGATCACAGTCCTGAAATTTCAGCCATCGAGGTGGTCTGGATCAAGAAATATTGGAGTTCAAAAATTGTCCATTAGGTGCCGACTTTGATACCTTTTAGATGCGTTTTAAGCGAGATATTCGCATTTAAAGTTTGGACATGGATTTTTGCCCATAACTTGTTGTAGAGTTGGTCTTATTCAAAGATAGGCACACCAATGGAAAGGGAATGATTCCTAGATCACAATCCTGAAATTTCAGCCATCTAGATGGTCTAGATCAAGAAATATTGGAGTTCAAAAATTGTCCATTAGGTGCCGACTTTTATGCCTTTTATATGCGTTTTTAAAGAGATATTACTTGTTGTAGAGTTGGTCTTATTCAAAGATAGGCACACCAATGGAAAGGGAATGATTCCTAGATCACAATCCTGAAATTTCAGCCATCTAGGTGGCCTAGATCAGGAAATATTGGAGTTCAAAAATTGTCCACTAGGTGCCGACTTTTATGCCTTTTAGATGCGTTTTAAGCGAGATATTCGCATTTAAAGTTTGGACATGGATTTTTGCCCATAACTTGTTGTAGAGTTGGTCTTATTCAAAGATAGGCACACCAATGGAAAGGGAATGATTCCTAGATCACAATCCTGAAATTTCAGCCATCTAGGTGGTCTAGATCAAGAAATATTGGAGTTCAAAAATTGTCCATTAGGTGCCGACTTTTATGCCTTTTATATGCGTTTTAAAAGAGATATTCGCATTTATAGTTTGGACATGGATTTTTGCCCATAACTTGTTGTAGAGTTGGTCTTATTCAAAGATAGGCACACCAATGGAAAGGGAATGATTCCTAGATCACAATCCTGAAATTTCAGCCATCTAGGTGGTCTAGATCAAGAAATATTGGAGTTCAAAAATTGTCCATTAGGTGCCGACTTTTATGCCTTTTAGATGCGTTTTAAGCGAGATATTCGTATTTAAAGTTTGGACATGGATTTTTGCCCATAACTTGTTGTAGAGTTGGTCTTATTCAAAGATAGGCACACCAATGGAAAGGGAATGATTCCTAGATCACAATCCTGAAATTTCAGCCATCTAGGTGGCCTAGATCAAGAAATATAGGAGTTCAAAAATTGTCCACTAGGTGCCGACTTTTATGCCTTTTAGATGCGTTTTAAGCGAGATATTTGCATTTAAAGTTTGGACATGGAATTTTGCCCATAACTTGTTGTAGAGTTGGTCTTATTCAAAGATAGGCACACCAATGGAAAGGGAATGATTCCTAGATCACAATCCTGAAATTTCAGCCATCTAGGTGGTCTAGATCAAGAAATATTGGAGTTCAAAAATTGTCCATTAGGTGCCGACTTTTATGCCTTTTAGATGCGTTTTAAGCGAGATATTCGCATTTAAAGTTTGGACATGGATTTTTGCCCATAACTTGTTGTAGAGTTGGTCTTATTCAAAGATAGGCACACCAATGGAAAGGGAATGATTCCTAGATCACAATCCTGAAATTTCAGCCATCTAGGTGGTCTAGATCAAGAAATATTGGAGTTCAAAAATTGTTCATTAGGTGCCGACTTTTATGCCTTTTAGATGCGTTTTAAGCGAGATATTCGCATTTCAAGTTTGGACATGGATTTTTGCCCATAACTTGTTGTAGAGTTGGTCTTATTCAAAGATAGGCACACCAATGGAAAGGGAATGATTCCTAGATCACAATCCTGAAATTTCAGCCATCAAGGTATTCTAGATCAAGAAATATTGGAGTTCAAAAATTGTCCATTAGGTGCCGACTTTTATGCCTTTTAGATGCGTTTTAAGCGAGATATTCGCATTTAAAGTTTGGACATGGATTTTTGCCCATAACTTGTTGTAGAGTTGGTCTTATTCAAAGATAGGCACACCAATGGAAAGGGAATGATTCCTAGATCACAATCCTGAAATTTCAGCCATCTAGGTGGTCTAGATCAAGAAATATTGGAGTTCAAAAATTGTCCATTAGGTGCCGACTTTTATGCCTTTTAGATGCGTTTTAAGCGAGATATTCGCATTTAAAGTTTGGACATGGATTTTTGCCCATAACTTGTTGTAGAGTTGGTCTTATTCAAAGATAGGCACACCAATGGAAAGGGAATGATTCCTAGATCACAATCCTGAAATTTCAGCCATCTAGGTGGTCTAGATCAAGAAATATTGGAGTTCAAAAATTGTCCATTAGGTGCCGACTTTGATACCTTTTAAATGCGTTTTAAGCGAGATATTCGCATTTAAAATTTGGACATGGATTTTTGCCCATAACTTGTTGTAGAGTTGGTCTTATTCAAAGATAGGCACACCAATGGAAAGGGAATGATTCCTAGATCACAATCCTGAAATTTCAGCCATCTAGGTGGTCTAGATCAAGAAATATAGGAGTTCAAAAATTGTCCATTAGGTGCCGACTTTTATGCCTTTTAGATGCGTTTTAAGCGAGATATTCGCATTTAAAGTTTGGACATGGATTTTTGCCCATAACTTGTTGTAGAGTTGGTCTTATTCAAAGATAGGCACACCAATGGAAAGGGAATGATTCCTAGATCACAATCCTGAAATTGCAGCCATCTAGGTGGTCTAGATCAAGAAATATTGGAGTTCAAAAATTGTCCATTAGGTGCCAACTTTTAAGCCTTTCAGATGCGTTTTAAGCGAGATATTCGCATTTAAAGTTTTTACATGGATTTTTGCCCATAACTTGTTGTAGAGTTGGTCTTATTCAAAGATAGGCACACCAATGGAAAGGGAATGATTCCTAGATCACAATCCTGAAATTTCAGCCATCTAGGTGGTCTAGATCAAGAAATATTGGAGTTCGAAAATTGTCCATTAGGTGCCGACTTTTATGCCTTTTAGATGCGTTTTAAGCGAGATATTCGCATTTAAAGTTTGGACATGGATTTTTGCCCATATCTTGTTGTAGAGTTGGTCTTATTCAAAGATAGGCACACCAATGGAAAGGGAATGATTCCTAGATCACAATCCTGAAATTGCAGCCATCTAGGTGGTCTAGATCAAGAAATATTGGAGTTCAAAAATTGTCCATTAGGTGCCGACTTTGATACCTTTTAAATGCGTTTTAAGCGAGATATTCGCATTTAAAGTTTGGACATGGATTTTTGCCCATAACTTGTTGTAGAGTTGGTCTTATTCAAAGATAGGCACACCAATGGAAAGGGA
The DNA here is from genome assembly GCF_945859685.1 of Eupeodes corollae. Lineage (NCBI taxonomy): Eukaryota > Metazoa > Arthropoda > Insecta > Diptera > Syrphidae > Eupeodes > Eupeodes corollae. The sequence goes on along the minus strand of NW_026605664.1, from coordinate 8,273 downwards.
ATGATTCCTAGATCACAATCCTGAAATTTCAGCCATCTAGGTGGATCAAGAAATATTGGAGTTCAAAACTTGTCCATTAGGTGCCGACTTTTATGCCTTTTAGATGCGTTTTAAGCGAGATATTCGCATTTAAAGTTTGGACATGGATTTTTGCCCATAACTTGTTGTAGAGTTGGTTTTATTCAAAGATAGGCACACCAATGGAAAGGGAATGATTCCTAGATCACAATCCTGAAATTTCAGCCATCTAGGTGGTCTAGATCAAGAAATATTGGAGTTCAAAAATTGTCCACTAGGTGCCGACTTTTATGCCTTTTAGATGCGTTTTAAGCGAGATATTCGCATTTAAAGTTTGGACATGGATTTTTGCCCATAACTTGTTGTAGAGTTGGTCTTATTCAAAGATAGGCACACCAATGGAAAGGGAATGATTCCTAGATCACAATCCTGAAATTGCAGCCATCTAGGTGGTCTAGATCAAGAAATATTGGAGTTCAAAAATTGTCCATTAGGTGCCGACTTTTATGCCTTTTAGATGCGTTTTAAGCGAGATATTCGCATTTAAAGTTTGCACATGGATTTTTGCCCATAACTTGTTGCAGAGTTGGTCTTATTCAAAGATAGGCACACCAATGGAAAGGGAATGATTCCTAGATCACAATCCTGAAATTTCAGCCATCTAGGTGGTCTAGATCAAGAAATATTGGAGTTCAAAAATTGTCCACTAGGTGCCGACTTTTATGCCTTTTAGATGCGTTTTAAGCGAGATATTCGCATTTAAAGTTTGGACATGGATTTTTGCCCATAACTTGTTGTAGAGTTGGTCTTATTCAAAGATAGGCACACCAATGGAAAGGGAATGATTCCTAGATCACAATCCTGAAATTTCAGCCATCTAGGTGGTCTAGATCAAGAAATATTGGAGTTCAAAAATTGTCCATTAGGTGCCGACTTTGATACCTTTTAGATGCGTTTTAAGCGAGATATTCGCATTTAAAGTTCGAACATGGATTTTTGCCCATAACTTGTTGAAGAGTTGGTCTTATTCAAAGATAGGCCCACCAATGGAAAGGGAATGATTCCTAGATCACAATCCTGAAATTTCAGCCATCTAGGTGGTCTAGATCAAGAAATATTGGAGTTCAAAAATTGTCCATTAGGTGCCGACTTTGATACCTTTTAGATGCGTTTTAAGCGAGATATTCGCATTTAAAGTTTGGACATGGATTTTTGCCCATAACTTGTTGTAGAGTTGGTCTTATTCAAAGATAGGCACACCAATGGAAAGGGAATGATTCCTAGATCACAATCCTGAAATTTCAGCCATCTAGGTGGTCTAGATCAAGAAATATTGGAGTTCAAAAATTGTCCATTAGGTGCCGACTTTTATGCCTTTTAGATGCGTTTTAAGCGAGATATTCGCATTTAAAGTTTGCACATAGATTTTTGCCCATAACTTGTTGTAGAGTTGGTCTTATTCAAAGATAGGCACACCAATGGAAAGGGAATGATTCCTAGATCACAATCCTGAAATTTCAGCCATCTAGGTGGTCTAGATCAAGAAATATTGGAGTTCAAAAATTGTCCATTAGGTGCCGACTTTTATGCCTTTTAGATGCGTTTTAAGCGAGATATTCGCATTTAAAGTTTGCACATAGATTTTTGCCCATAACTTGTTGTAGAGTTGGTCTTATTCAAAGATAGGCACACCAATGGAAAGGGAATGATTCCTAGATCACAATCCTGAAATTTCAGCCATCTAGGTGGTCTAGATCAAGAAATATTGGAGTTCAAAAATTGTCCATTAGGTGCCGACTCTTATGCCTTTTAGATGCGTTTTAAGCGAGATATTCGCATTTAAAGTTTGGACATGGATTTTTGCCCATAACTTGTTGTAGAGTTGGTCTTATTCAAAGATAGGCACACCAATGGAAAGGGAATGATTCCTAGATCACAATCCTGAAATTTCAGCCATCTAGGTGGTCTAGATCAAGAAATATTGGAATTCAAAAATTGTCCATTAGGTGCCGACTTTTATGCCTCTTAGATGCGTTTTAAGCGAAATATTCGCATTTAAAGTTTGGACATGGATTTTTGCCCATAACTTGTTGTAGAGTTGGTCTTATTCAAAGATAGGCACACCAATGGAAAGGGAATGATTCCTAGATCACAATCCTGAAATTTCAGCCATCTAGGTGGTCTAGATCAAGAAATATTGGAGTTCAAAAATTGTCCATTAGGTGCCGACTTTTATGCCTTTTAGATGCGTTTTAAGCGAGATATACGCATTTAAAGGTTGGACATGGATTTTTGCCCATAACTTGTTGTAGAGTTGGTTTTATTCAAAGATAGGCACACCAATGGAAAGGGAATGATTCCTAGATCACAATCCTGAAATTTCAGCCATCTAGGTGGTCTAGATCAAGAAATATTGGAGTTCAAAAATTGTCCATTAGGTGCCGACTTTGATACCTTTTAGATGCGTTTTAAGCGAGATATTCGCATTTAAAGTTTGGACATGGATTTTTGCCCATAACTTGTTGTAGAGTTGGTCTTATTCAAAGATAGGCACACCAATGGAAAGGGAATGATTCCTAGATCACTATCCTGGAATTTCAGCCATCTAGGTGGTCTAGATCAAGAAATATTGGAGTTTAAAAATTGTCCACTAGGTGCCGACTTTTATGCCTTTTAGATGCGTTTTAAGCGAGATATTCGCATTTAAAGTTTGGACATGGATTTTTGCCCATAACTTGTTGTAGAGTTGGTCTTATTCAAAGATAGGCACACCAATGGAAAGGGAATGATTCCTAGATCACTATCCTGGAATTTCAGCCATCTAGGTGGTCTAGATCAAGAAATATTGGAGTTCAAAAATTGTCCATTAGGTGCCGACTTTTATGCCTTTTATATGCGTTTTTAAAGAGATATTACTTGTTGTAGAGTTGGTCTTATTCAAAGATAGGCACACCAATGGAAAGGGAATGATTCCTAGATCACAATCCTGAAATTTCAGCCATCTAGGTGGCCTAGATCAGGAAATATTGGAGTTCAAAAATTGTCCACTAGGTGCCGACTTTTATGCCTTTTAGATGCGTTTTAAGCGAGATATTCGCATTTAAAGTTTGGACATGGATTTTTGCCCATAACTTGTTGTAGAGTTGGTCTTATTCAAAGATAGGCACACCAATGGAAAGGGAATGATTCCTAGATCACAATCCTGAAATTTCAGCCATCTAGGTGGTCTAGATCAAGAAATATTGGAGTTCAAAAATTGTCCATTAGGTGCCGACTTTTATGCCTTTTATATGCGTTTTAAAAGAGATATTCGCATTTATAGTTTGGACATGGATTTTTGCCCATAACTTGTTGTAGAGTTGGTCTTATTCAAAGATAGGCACACCAATGGAAAGGGAATGATTCCTAGATCACAATCCTGAAATTTCAGCCATCTAGGTGGCCTAGATCAAGAAATATAGGAGTTCAAAAATTGTCCACTAGGTGCCGACTTTTATGCCTTTTAGATGCGTTTTAAGCGAGATATTTGCATTTAAAGTTTGGACATGGAATTTTGCCCATAACTTGTTGTAGAGTTGGTCTTATTCAAAGATAGGCACACCAATGGAAAGGGAATGATTCCTAGATCACAATCCTGAAATTTCAGCCATCTAGGTGGTCTAGATCAAGAAATATTGGAGTTCAAAAATTGTCCATTAGGTGCCGACTTTTATGCCTTTTAGATGCGTTTTAAGCGAGATATTCGCATTTAAAGTTTGGACATGGATTTTTGCCCATAACTTGTTGTAGAGTTGGTCTTATTCAAAGATAGGCACACCAATGGAAAGGGAATGATTCCTAGATCACAATCCTGAAATTTCAGCCATCTAGGTGGTCTAGATCAAGAAATATTGGAGTTCAAAAATTGTTCATTAGGTGCCGACTTTTATGCCTTTTAGATGCGTTTTAAGCGAGATATTCGCATTTCAAGTTTGGACATGGATTTTTGCCCATAACTTGTTGTAGAGTTGGTCTTATTCAAAGATAGGCACACCAATGGAAAGGGAATGATTCCTAGATCACAATCCTGAAATTTCAGCCATCAAGGTATTCTAGATCAAGAAATATTGGAGTTCAAAAATTGTCCATTAGGTGCCGACTTTTATGCCTTTTGGATGCGTTTTAAGCGAGATATTCGCATTTATAGTTTGGACATGGATTTTTGCCCATAACTTGTTGTAGAGTTGGTCTTATTCAAAGATAGGCACACCAATGGAAAGGGAATGATTCCTAGATCACAATCCTGAAATTTCAGCCATCTAGGTGGTCTAGATCAAGAAATATTGGAGTTCAAAAATTGTCCATTAGGTGCCGACTTTTATGCCTTTTAGATGCGTTTTAAGCGAGATATTCGCATTTAAAGTTTGGACATGGATTTTTGCCCATAACTTGTTGTAGAGTTGGTCTTATTCAAAGATAGGCACACCAATGGAAAGGGAATGATTCCTAGATCACAATCCTGAAATTTCAGCCATCTAGGTGGTCTAGATCAAGAAATATAGGAGTTCAAAAATTGTCCATTAGGTGCCGACTTTTATGCCTTTTAGATGCGTTTTAAGCGAGATATTCGCATTTAAAGTTTGGACATGGATTTTTGCCCATAACTTGTTGTAGAGTTGGTCTTATTCAAAGATAGGCACACCAATGGAAAGGGAATGATTCCTAGATCACAATCCTGAAATTGCAGCCATCTAGGTGGTCTAGATCAAGAAATATTGGAGTTCAAAAATTGTCCATTAGGTGCCGACTTTTATGCCTTTTAGATGCGTTTTAAGCGAGATATTCGCATTTAAAGTTTGCACATGGATTTTTGCCCATAACTTGTTGCAGAGTTGGTCTTATTCAAAGATAGGCACACCAATGGAAAGGGAATGATTCCTAGATCACAATCCTGAAATTTCAGCCATCTAGGTGGTCTAGATCAAGAAATATTGGAGTTCAAAAATTGTCCACTAGGTGCCGACTTTTATGCCTTTTAGATGCGTTTTAAGCGAGATATTCGCATTTAAAGTTTGGACATGGATTTTTGCCCATAACTTGTTGTAGAGTTGGTCTTATTCAAAGATAGGCACACCAATGGAAAGGGAATGATTCCTAGATCACAATCCTGAAATTTCAGCCATCTAGGTGGTCTAGATCAAGAAATATTGGAGTTCAAAAATTGTCCATTAGGTGCCGACTTTGATACCTTTTAGATGCGTTTTAAGCGAGATATTCGCATTTAAAGTTCGAACATGGATTTTTGCCCATAACTTGTTGAAGAGTTGGTCTTATTCAAAGATAGGCCCACCAATGGAAAGGGAATGATTCCTAGATCACAATCCTGAAATTTCAGCCATCTAGGTGGTCTAGATCAAGAAATATTGGAGTTCAAAAATTGTCCATTAGGTGCCGACTTTGATACCTTTTAGATGCGTTTTAAGCGAGATATTCGCATTTAAAGTTTGGACATGGATTTTTGCCCATAACTTGTTGTAGAGTTGGTCTTATTCAAAGATAGGCACACCAATGGAAAGGGAATGATTCCTAGATCACAATTCTGAAATTTCAGCCATCTAGGTGGTCTAGATCAAGAAATATTGGAGTTCAAAAATTGTCCATTAGGTGCCGACTCTTATGCCTTTTAGATGCGTTTTAAGCGAGATATTCGCATTTAAAGTTTGGACATGGATTTTTGCCCATAACTTGTTGTAGAGTTGGTCTTATTCAAAGATAGGCACACCAATGGAAAGGGAATGATTCCTAGATCACAATCCTGAAATTTCAGCCATCTAGGTGGTCTAGATCAAGAAATATTGGAATTCAAAAATTGTCCATTAGGTGCCGACTTTTATGCCTCTTAGATGCGTTTTAAGCGAAATATTCGCATTTAAAGTTTGGACATGGATTTTTGCCCATAACTTGTTGTAGAGTTGGTCTTATTCAAAGATAGGCACACCAATGGAAAGGGAATGATTCCTAGATCACAATCCTGAAATTTCAGCCATCTAGGTGGTCTAGATCAAGAAATATTGGAGTTCAAAAATTGTCCATTAGGTGCCGACTTTTATGCCTTTTAGATGCGTTTTAAGCGAGATATACGCATTTAAAGGTTGGACATGGATTTTTGCCCATAACTTGTTGTAGAGTTGGTTTTATTCAAAGATAGGCACACCAATGGAAAGGGAATGATTCCTAGATCACAATCCTGAAATTTCAGCCATCTAGGTGGTCTAGATCAAGAAATATTGGAGTTCAAAAATTGTCCATTAGGTGCCGACTTTGATACCTTTTAGATGCGTTTTAAGCGAGATATTCGCATTTAAAGTTTGGACATGGATTTTTGCCCATAACTTGTTGTAGAGTTGGTCTTATTCAAAGATAGGCACACCAATGGAAAGGGAATGATTCCTAGATCACTATCCTGAATTTCAGCCATCTAGGTGGTCTAGATCAAGAAATATTGGAGTTTAAAAAATTGTCCACTAGGTGCCAGACTTTTATGCCTTTTAGATGCGTTTTAAGCGAGATATTCGCATTTAAAGTTTGGACATGGATTTTGCCCATAACTTGTTGTAAAAGTTGGTCTTATTCAAAGATAGGCACACCAATGGAAAGGGAATGATTCCTAGGTCGAAATCCTAAAATTTCAGCCATCTAGGTGGTCTAGATCAAGAAATATTGGAGTTCAAAAATTAGTCCATTAGGTGCCGACTTTTATGCCTTTTAGATGCGTTTTAAGCGAGATATTCAAATTTAAAGTTCGAACATGGATTTTGCCCATAACTTGTTGTAGAGTTGGTCTTATTCAAAGATAGGCACACCAATGGAAAGGGAATGATTCCTAGATCACAATCCTGAAATTTCAGCCATCTAGGTGGTCTAGATCAAGAAATATTGGAGTTCAAAAATTGTCCATTAGGTGCCGACTTTGATACCTTTTAGATTGCGTTTTAAGCGAGATATTCGCATTTAAAGTTTGGACATGGATTTTTGACCCATAACTTGTTGTAGAGTTGGTCTTATTCAAAGATAGGCACACCAATGGAAAGGGAATTGATTCCTAGATCACAATCCTGAAATTTCAGCCATCTAGGTGGTCTAGATCAAGAATATTGGAGTTCAAAAATTGTCCACTAGTGCCAGACTTTTATGCCTTTTAGATACGTTTTAAGCGAGATATTCGCATTTAAAGTTTGCACATGGATTTTTGCCCATAACTTGTTGTAGAGTTGGTCTTGTTCAAAGATAGGCACACCAATGGAAAGGGAATGATTCCTAGATCACAATCCTGAAATTTCAGCCATCTAGGTGGTCTAGATCAAGAAATATTGGAGTTCAAAAATTGTCCATTATGTGCCGACTTTTATGCCTTTTAGATACGTTTCAAGCGAGATATTCGCATTTAAAGTTTTGGACATGGATTTTTGCCCATAACTTGATGTAGAGTTGGTCTTATTCAAAGATAGGCACACCAATGGAAAGGGAATGATTCCTAGATCACAATCCTAGAAATTTCAGCCATCTAGGTGGTCTAGATCAAGAAATATTGGAGTTCAAAATTGTCCATTAGGTGCCGACTTTTATGCCTTTTAGATGCGTTTTAAAGCGAGATATTCGCATTTAAAGTTTGGACATGGATTTTTGCCCATAACTTGTTGTAGAGTTGGTCTTATTCAAGATAGGCACACCAATGGAAAGGGAATGATTCCTAGATCACAATCCTGAAATTTCAGCCATCTAGGTGGTCTAGATCAAGATATATTGGAGTTGAAAAATTGTCCATTAGTTGTCGACTTTTATGCCTTTTAGATGCGTTTTAAGCGAGATATTCGCATTTAAAGTTTGGACATGGATTTTTGCCCATAACTTGTTGTAGAGTGGTTTTATTCAAAGATAGGCACACCAATGGAAAGGGAATGATTCCTAGATCACAATCCTGAAATTTCAGCCATCTAGGTGATCTAGATCAAGAAATATTGGCGTTCAAAAAATTGTCCACTAGGTGCCGACTTGATACCTTTTAGATGCGTTTTACGCGAGATATTCGCATTTAAGGTTCGAACATGGATTTTTGCCCATAACTTGTTGTAGAGTTGGTGTAGAGTTGGTCTTATTCAATGATAGGCACACCAATGGAAAGGGAATGATTCCTAGATCACAATCCTGAAATTTCAGCCATCTAGGTGGTCTAGATCAAGAAATATTGGAGTTCAAAAATTGTCCATTTAGGTGCC